>NW_027327805.1:0-174837 GCF_047675955.1 Chlorocebus sabaeus
TGATAAACTGCTCTGTGTTCTGTGAATTCATCTCACAGAGGTACATCTTTCCCTTCAAGAAGCCTTTCGCTAAGGCTGTTCTTGTGGAATTGGCAAAGGGATATTTGGAAGCCCATAGAGGGCTATGGTGAAAAAGGAAATATCTTCCGTTCAAAACTGGAAAGAAGCTTTCTGAGAAACTGCTCTGTGTTCTGTTAATTCATCTCACAGAGTTACATCTTTCCCTTCAAGAAGCCTTTCGCTAAGGCTGTTCTTGTGGAATTGGCAAAGGGATATTTGGAAGCCCAAGAGGGCTATGGTGAAAAAGGAAATATCTTCCGTTCAAAACTGGAAAGAAGCTTTCTGAGAAACTGCTCTGTGTTCTGTTAATTCATCTCAAAGAGTTACATCTTTCCCTTCAAGAAGCCTTTCGCTAAGGCTGTTCTTGTGGAATTGGCAAAGGGATATTTGGAAGCCCATAGAGGGCTATGATGAAAAAGGAAATATCTTCCGTTCAAAACTGGAAAGAAGCTATCTGAGAAACTGCTCTGTGTTCTGTGAATTCATCTCACAGAGTTACATCTTTCCCTTCAAGAAGCCTTTCGCTAAGGCTGTTCTTGTGGAAATGGCAAAGGGATATTTGGAAGCCTATAGAGGGCTATGGTGAAAAAGGAAATATCTTCCGTTCAAAACTGGAAAGAAGCTTTCTGAGAAACTGCTCTGTGTTCTGTTAATTCATCTCACAGAGTTACATCTTTCCCTTCAAGAAGCCTTTCGCTAAGGCTGTTCTTGAGGAATTGGCAAATTGATATTTGGAAGCCCATAGACGGATATGGTGAAAAAGGAAATATCTTCCATTCAAAACTGGAAAGAAGCTATCTGAGAAACTGCTCTGTGTTCTGTTAATTCATCTCACAGAGTTACATCTTTCCCTTCAAGAAGCCTTTCGCTAAGGCTGTTCTTGTGGAATTGGCAAAGCGATTTTTGGAAACCCATAGAGGGCTATGGTGAAAAAGGAAATATCTTCCGTTCAAAACTGGAAAGAAGCTTTCTGAGAAACTGCTCTGTGTTCTGTTAATTCATCTCACAGAGTTACATCTTTCCCTTCAAGAAGCCTTTCGCTAAGGGTGTTCTTGAGGAATTGGCAAAGGGATATTTGGAAGCCCGTAGACGGGTATGGTTAAAAAGGAAATATCTTCCGTTCAAAACTGGAAAGAAGCTTCCTGAGAAACTGCTCTGTGTTCTGTGAATTCATCTCACAGAGTTACATCTTTCCCTTCAAGAAGCCTTTCGCTAAGGCTGTTCTTGTGGAATGGGCAAAGGGATATTTGGAAGCCCATAGACGCCTATGGTGAAAAAGGAAATATCTTCCGTTCAAAACTGGAAAGAAGCTTTCTGAGAAACTGCTCTGTGTTCTGTTAATTCATCTCACAGAGTTACATCTTTCCCTTCAAGAAGCCTTTCGCTAAGGCTGTTCTTGTGGAATTGGCAAAGCGATATTTGGAAGCCCGTAGAGGGCTATGGTGAAAAAGGAAATATCTTCCGTTCAAAACTGGAAAGAAGCTTTCTGAGAAACTGCTCTGTGTTCTGTGAATTCATCTCAAAGAGTTACATCTTTCCCTTCAAGAAGCCTTTCGCTAAGGCTGTTCTTGTGGAATTGGCAAAGGGATATTTGGAAGCCCATAGAGGGCTATGGTGAAAAAGGAAATATCTTCCGTTCAAAACTGGAAAGAAGCTTTCTGAGAAACTGCTCTGTGTTCTGTGAATTCATCTCAGAGAGTTACATCTTTCCCTTCAAGAAGCCTTTCGCTAAGGCTGTTCTTGTGGAATTGGCAAAGGGATATTTGGAAGCCCATAGACGCCTATGGTGACAAAGGAAATATCTTCCATTCAAAACTGGAAAGAAGCTTTCTGAGAAACTGCTCTGTGTTCTGTTAATTCATCTCACAGAGTTACATCTTTCCCTTCAAGAAGCCTTTCGCTAAGGCTGTTCTTGTGGAATTGGCAAAGGGATATTTGGAAGCCCATAGAGGGCTATGGTGAAAAAGGAAATATCTTCCGTTCAAAACTGGAAAGAAGCTTTCTGAGAAACTGCTCTGTGTTCTGTTAATTCATCTCACAGAGTTACATCTTTCCCTTCAAGAAGCCTTTCGCTAAGGCTGTTCTTGTGGAATAGGAAAAGCGATATTTGGAAGCCCATAGAGGGCTATGGTGAAAAAGGAAATATCTTCCGTTCAAAACTGCAAAGAAGCTTTCTGAGAAACTGCTCTGTGTTCTGTGAATTCATCTCACAGAGTTACATCTTTCCCTTCAAGAAGCCTTTCGCTAAGGGTGTTCTTGAGGAATTGGCAAAGGGATATTTGGAAGCCCGTAGACGGGTATGGTTAAAAAGGAAATATCTTCCGTTCAAAACTGGAAAGAAGCTTTCTGAGAAACGGCTCTGTGTTCTGTGAATTCATCTCACAGAGTTACATCTTTCCCTTCAAGATGCCTTTCGCTAAGGCTGTTCTTGTGGAATTGGCAAAGGGATATTTGGAAGCCCATAGACGCCTATGGTGAAAAAGGAAATATCTTCCGTTCAAAACTGGAAAGAAGCTTTCTGGGAAACTGCTCTGTGTTCTGTTAATTCATCTCACAGAGTTACATCTTTCCCTTCAAGAAGCCTTTCGGTAAGGCTGTTCTTGTGGAATTGGCAAAGCGATATTTGGAAGCCCGTAGAGGGCTATGGTGAAAAAGGAAATATCTTCCGTTCAAAACTGGAAAGAAGCTTTCTGAGAAACTGCTCTGTTTTCTGTTAATTCATCTCACAGAGTTACATCTTTCCCTTCAAGAAGCCTTTCGCTAACGCTGTTCTTGTGGAATTGGCAAAGGGATATTTGGAAGCCCATAGAGGCCTATGGTGAAAAAGGAAATATCTTCCGTTCAAAACTGGAAAGAAGCTTTCTGAGAAACTGCTCTGTGTTCTCTGAATTCATCTCACAGAGTTACATCTTTCCCTTCAAGAAGCCTTTCGCTAAGGCTGTTCTTGTGGAATTGGCAAAGGGATATTTGGAAGCCCATAGAGCGCTATGTTGAAAAAGGAAATATCTTCCGTTCAAAACTGGAAAGAAGCTTTCTGAGAAACTGCTCTGTGTTCTGTGAATTCATCTCAGAGATACATCTTTCCCTTGAAGAAGCTTTTCACTAAGGCTGTTGTTGTGGAATTGACAAAGGGATATTTGGAAGCCCATAGAGGGCTATGGTGAAAAAGGAAATATCTTCCGTTCAAAACTGAAAAGAAGCTTTCTGAGAAACTGCTCTGTGTTCTGTCAATTCATCTCACAGAGTTACATCTTTCCCTTGAAGAAGCCTTTCGCTAAGGTTGTTCTTGTGGAATTGGAAAAGCGATATTTGGAAGCCCATAGAGGGCTATGGTGAAAAAGGAAATAACTTCCGTTCAAAACTGGAAAGAAGCTTTCTGAGAAACTGCTCTGTGTTCTGTGAATTCATCTCAAAGAGTTACATCTTTCCCTTCAAGAAGCCTTTCGCTAAGGCTGTTCTTGTGGAATTGGCAAAGGGATATTTGGAAGCCCATAGAGGGCTATGGTGAAAAAGGAAATATCTTCCGTTCAAAACTGGAAAGAAGCTTTCTGAGAAACTGCTCTGTGTTCTGTGAATTCATCTCACAGAGTTACATCTTTCCCTTCAAGAAGCCTTTCGCTAAGGCTGTTCTTGTGGAATTGGCAAAGGGATATTTGGAAGCCCATAGACGCCTATGGTGACAAAGGAAATATCTTCCATTCAAAACTGGAAAGAAGCTTTCTGAGAAACTGCTCTGTGTTCTGTTAATTCATCTCACAGAGTTACATCTTTCCCTTCAAGAAGCCTTTCGCTAAGGCTGTTCTTGTGGAATTGGCAAAGGGATATTTGGAAGCCCATAGAGGGCTATGGTGAATAAGGAAATATCTTCCGTTCAAAACTGGAAAGAAGCTTTCTGACAAACTGCTCTGTGTTCTGTGAATTCATTTCACAGAGTTACATCTTTCCCTTCAAGAAGCCTTTCGCTAAGGCTGTTCTTGTGGAATTGGCAAAGGGATATTTGGAAGCCCATAGAGGCCTATGGTGAAAAAGGAAATATCTTCCGTTCAAAACTGGAAAGAAGCTTTCTGAGAAACTGCTCTGTCTTCTGTCAATTCATCTCACAGAGTTACATCTTTCCCTTCAAGAAGCCTTTCGCTAAGGCTGTTCTTGTGGAAGTGGTAAAGGGATATTTGGAAGCCCATAGAGGGCTATGGTGAAAAAGGAAATATCTTCCGTTCAAAACTGGAAAGAAGCTTTCTGAAAAACTGCTCTGTGTTCTGTGAATTCATCTCACAGAGGTACATCTTTCCCTTCAAGAAGCCTTTCGCTAAGGCTGTTCTTGTGGAATTGGCAAAGGGATATTTGGAAGCCCATAGAGGGCTATGGTGAAAAAGGAAATATCTTCCGTTCAAAACTGGAAAGAAGCTTTCTGAGAAACTGCTCTGTGTTCTGTTAATTCATCTCACAGAGTTACATCTTTCCCTTCAAGAAGCCTTTCGCTAAGGCTGTTCTTGTGGAATAGGAAAAGGGATATTTGGAAGCCCATAGAGGGCTATGGTGAAAAAGGAAATATCTTCCGTTCAAAACTGGAAAGAAACTTTCTGAGAAACTGCTCTGTGTTCTGTGAATTCATCTCACAGAGTTACATCTTTCCCTTCAAGAAGCCTTTCGCTAAGGCTGTTCTTGTGGAATTGGCAAAGGGATATTTGGAAGCCCCTAGAGGGCTATGGTGAAAAAGGAAATATCTTCCGTTCAAAACTGGAAAGAAGCTTTCTGAGAAACTGCTCTGTGTTCTGTTAATTCATCTCACAGATTTACATCTTTCCCTTCAAGAAGCCTTTTGCTAAGGCTGTTCTTGTGGAATAGGAAAAGCGATATTTGGAAGCCCATAGAGGGCTATGGTGAAAAAGGAAATATCTTCCGTTCAAAACTGGAAAGAAGCTTTCTGAGAAACTGCTCTGTGTTCTGTGAATTCATCTCACAGAGTTACATCTTTCCCTTCAAGAAGCCTTTCGGTAAGGCTGTTCTTGTGGAATTGGCAAAGGGATATTTGGAAGCCCATAGAGCGCTATGTTGAAAAAGGAAATATCTTCCGTTCAAAACTGGAAAGAAGCTTTCTGAGAAACTGCTCTGTGTTCTGTGAATTCATCTCAGAGATACATCTTTCCTTTGAAGAAGCTTTTCACTAAGGCTGTTCTTGTGGAATTGACAAAGGGATATTTGGAAGCCCATAGAGGGCTATGGTGAAAAAGGAAATATCTTCCGTTCAAAACTGGAAAGAAGCTTTCTGAGAAACTGCTCTGTATTCTGTCAATTCATCTCACAGAGTTACATCTTTCCCTTGAAGAAGCCTTTCGCTAAGGTTGTTCTTGTGGAATTGGAAAAGCGATATTTGGAAGCCCATAGAGGGCTATGGTGAAAAAGGAAATATCTTCCGTTCAAAACTGGAAAGAAGCTTTCTGAGAAACTGCTCTGTGTTCTGTGAATTCATCTCAAAGAGTTACATCTTTCCCTTCAAGAAGCCTTTCGATAAGGCTGTTCTTGTGGAATTGGCAAAGGGATATTTGGAAGCCCATAGAGGGCTATGGTGAAAAAGGAAATATCTTCCGTTCAAAACTGGAAAGAAGCTTTCTGAGAAACTGCTCTGTGTTCTGTTAATTCATCTCACAGAGTTACATCTTTCCCTTCAAGAAGCCTTTCGCTAAGGCTGTTCTTGTGGAATTGGCAAAGGGATATTTGGAAGCCCATAGAGGGCTATGGTGAAAAAGGAAATATCTTCCGTTCAAAACTGGAAAGAAGCTTTCTGAGAAACTGCTCTGTGTTCTGTGAATTCATTTCACAGAGTTACATCTTTCCCTTCAAGAAGTCTTTCGCTAAGGCTGTTCTTGTGGAATTGGCAAAGGGATATTTGGAAGCCCATAGAGGCCTATGGTGAAAAAGGAAATATCTTCCGTTCAAAACTGGAAAGAAGCTTTCTGAGAAACTGCTCTGTGTTCTGTCAATTCATCTCACAGAGTTACATCTTTCCCTTCAAGAAGCCTTACGCTAAGGCTGTTCTTGTGGAATTGGTAAAGGGATATTTGGAAGCCCATAGAGGGCTATGGTGAAAAAGGAAATATCTTCCGTTCAAAACTGGAAAGAAGCTTTCTGATAAACTGCTCTGTGTTCTGTGAATTCATCTCACAGAGGTACATCTTTCCCTTCAAGAAGCCTTTCGCTAAGGCTGTTCTTGTGGAATTGGCAAAGGGATATTTGGAAGCCCATAGAGGGCTATGGTGAAAAAGGAAATATCTTCCGTTCAAAACTGGAAAGAAGCTTTCTGAGAAACTGCTCTGTGTTCTGTTAATTCATCTCACAGAGTTACATCTTTCCCTTCAAGAAGCCTTTCGCTAAGGCTGTTCTTGTGGAATAGGAAAAGGGATATTTGGAAGCCCATAGAGGGCTATGGTGAAAAAGGAAATATCTTCCGTTCAAAACTGGAAAGAAGCTTTCTGAGAAACTGCTCTGTGTTCTGTGAATTCATCTCACAGAGTTACATCTTTCCCTTCAAGAAGCCTTTCGCTAAGGCTGTTTTGTGGAATTGGCAAAGGGATATTTGGAAGCCCCTAGAGGGCTATGGTGAAAAAGGAAATATCTTCCGATCAAAACTGGAAAGAAGCTTTCTGAGAAACTGCTCTGTGTTCTGTGAATTCATCTCACAGAGTTACATCTTTCCCTTCAAGAAGCCTTTCGCTAAGGCTGTTCTTGTGGAATAGGAAAAGCGATATTTGGAAGCCCATAGAGGGCTATGGTGAAAAAGGAAATATCTTCCGTTCAAAACTGGAAAGAAGCTTTCTGAGAAACTGCTCTGTGTTCTGTGAATTCATCTCACAGAGTTACATCTTTCCCTTCAAGAAGCCTTTCGGTAAGGCTGTTCTTGTGGAATTGGCAAAGGGATATTTGGAAGCCCATAGAGCGCTATGTTGAAAAAGGAAATATCTTCCGTTCAAAACTGGAAAGAAGCTTTCTGAGAAACTGCTCTGTGTTCTGTGAATTCATCTCAGAGATACATCTTTCCCTTGAAGAAGCTTTTCACTAAGGCTGTTCTTGTGGAATTGACAAAGGGATATTTGGAAGCCCATAGAGGGCTATGGTGAAAAAGGAAATATCTTCCGTTCAAAACTGGAAAGAAGCTTTCTGAGAAACTGCTCTGTATTCTGTCAATTCATCTCACAGAGTTACATCTTTCCCTTCAAGAAGCCTTTCGCTAAGGCTGTTCTTGTGGAATTGGCAAAGGGATATTTGGAAGCCCATAGAGGGCTATGGTGAAAAAGGAAATATCTTCCGTTCAAAACTGGAAAGAAGCTTTCTGAGAAACTGCTCTGTGTTCTGTGAATTCATCTCACAGAGTTACATCTTTCCCTTCAAGAAGCCTTTCGCTAAGGCTGTTCTTGTGGAATTGGCAAAGGGATATTTGGAAGCCCATAGATGCCTATGGTGACAAAGGAAATATCTTCCATTCAAAATTGGAAAGAAGCTTTCTGAGAAACTGCTCTGTGTTCTGTTAATTCATCTCACAGAGTTACATCTTTCCCTTCAAGAAGCCTTTCGCTAAGGCTGTTCTTGTGGAATAGGAAAAGCGATATTTGGAAGCCCATAGAGGGCTATGGTGAAAAAGGAAATATCTTCCGTTCAAAACTGGAAAGAAGCTTTCTGAGAAACTGCTCTGTGTTCTGTGAATTCATCTCACAGAGTTACATCTTTCCCTTCAAGAAGCCTTTCGCTAAGGCTGTTCTTGTGGAATTGGCAAAGGGATATTTGGAAGCCTATAGAGGGCTATGGTGAAAAAGGAAATATCTTCCGTTCAAAACTGGAAAGAAGCTTTCTGAGAAACTGCTCTGTGTTCTGTGAATTCATCTCACAGAGTTACATCTTTCCCTTCAAGAAGCCTTTCGCTAAGGCTGTTCTTGTGGAATTGGCAAAGCGATATTTGGAAGCCCGTAGTGGGCTATGGTGAAAAAGGAAATATCTTCCGTTCAAAACTGGAAAGAAGCTTTCTGAGAAACTGCTCTGTGTTCTGTGAATTCATCTCACAGAGTTACATCTTTCCCTTCAAGAAGCCTTTCGCTAAGTCTCTTCTTGTGGAATTGGCAAAGGGATATTTGGAAGCCCATAGAGGGCTATGGTGTAAAAGGAAATATCTTCCGTTCAAAACTGGAAAGAAGCTTTCTGAGAAACTGCTCTGTGTTCCGTGAATTCATCTCACAGAGTTACATCTTTCCCTTCAAGAAGCCTTTCGCTAAGGCTGTTCTTGTTGAATTGGCAAAGGGATATTTGGAAGCCCATAGACGGCTATGGTGAAAAAGGAAATATCTTTCGTTCAAAACTGGAAAGAAGCTTTCTGAGAAACTGCTCTGTGTTCTGTTAATTCATCTCACAGAGTTACATCTTTCCCTTCAAGAAGCCTTTCGCTAAGGCTGTTCTTGTGGAATTGGCAAAGGGATATTTGGAAGCCCATAGACGGCTATGGTGAAAAAGGAAATATCTTCCGTTCAAAACTGGAAAGAAGCTTTCTGAGAAACTGCTCTGTGTTCTGTTAATTCATCTCAGAGAGTTACATCTTTCCCTTCAAGAAGCCTTTCGCTAAGGCTGTTCTTGTGGAATTGGCAAAGGGATATTTGGAAGCCCATAGAGGGCTATGGTGAAAAAGGAAATATCTTCCGTTCAAAACTGGAAAGAAGCTTTCTGAGAAACTGCTCTGTGTTCTGTTAATTCATCTCAAAGAGTTACATCTTTCCCTTCAAGAAGCCTTTCGCTAAGGCTGTTCTTGTGGAATTGGCAAAGGGATATTTGGAAGCCCATAGAGGGCTATGATGAAAAAGGAAATATCTTCCGTTCAAAACTGGAAAGAAGCTATCTGAGAAACTGCTCTGTGTTCTGTGAATTCATCTCACAGAGTTACATCTTTCCCTTCAAGAAGCCTTTCGCTAAGGCTGTTCTTGTGGAAATGGCAAAGGGATATTTGGAAGCCTATAGAGGGCTATGGTGAAAAAGGAAATATCTTCCGTTCAAAACTGGAAAGAAGCTTTCTGAGAAACTGCTCTGTGTTCTGTTAATTCATCTCACAGAGTTACATCTTTCCCTTCAAGAAGCCTTTCGCTAAGGCTGTTCTTGAGGAATTGGCAAATTGATATTTGGAAGCCCATAGACGGATATGGTGAAAAAGGAAATATCTTCCGTTCAAAACTGGAAAGAAGCTATCTGAGAAACTGCTCTGTGTTCTGTTAATTCATCTCACAGAGTTACATCTTTCCCTTCAAGAAGCCTTTCGCTAAGGCTGTTCTTGTGGAATTGGCAAAGCGATTTTTGGAAACCCATAGAGGGCTATGGTGAAAAAGGAAATATCTTCCGTTCAAAACTGGAAAGAAGCTTTCTGAGAAACTGCTCTGTGTTCTGTTAATTCATCTCACAGAGTTACATCTTTCCCTTCAAGAAGCCTTTCGCTAAGGGTGTTCTTGAGGAATTGGCAAAGGGATATTTGGAAGCCCGTAGACGGGTATGGTTAAAAAGGAAATATCTTCCGTTCAAAACTGGAAAGAAGCTTCCTGAGAAACTGCTCTGTGTTCTGTGAATTCATCTCACAGAGTTACATCTTTCCCTTCAAGAAGCCTTTCGCTAAGGCTGTTCTTGTGGAATGGGCAAAGGGATATTTGGAAGCCCATAGACGCCTATGGTGAAAAAGGAAATATCTTCCGTTCAAAACTGGAAAGAAGCTTTCTGAGAAACTGCTCTGTGTTCTGTTAATTCATCTCACAGAGTTACATCTTTCCCTTCAAGAAGCCTTTCGCTAAGGCTGTTCTTGTGGAATTGGCAAAGCGATATTTGGAAGCCCGTAGAGGGCTATGGTGAAAAAGGAAATATCTTCCGTTCAAAACTGGAAAGAAGCTTTCTGAGAAACTGCTCTGTGTTCTGTGAATTCATCTCAGAGAGTTACATCTTTCCCTTCAAGAAGCCTTTCGCTAAGGCTGTTCTTGTGGAATTGGCAAAGGGATATTTGGAAGCCCATAGAGGGCTATGGTGAAAAAGGAAATATCTTCCGTTCAAAACTGGAAAGAAGCTTTCTGAGAAACTGCTCTGTGTTCTGTGAATTCATCTCAGAGAGTTACATCTTTCCCTTCAAGAAGCCTTTCGCTAAGGCTGTTCTTGTGGAATTGGCAAAGGGATATTTGGAAGCCCATAGACGCCTATGGTGACAAAGGAAATATCTTCCATTCAAAACTGGAAAGAAGCTTTCTGAGAAACTGCTCTGTGTTCTGTTAATTCATCTCACAGAGTTACATCTTTCCCTTCAAGAAGCCTTTCGCTAAGGCTGTTCTTGTGGAATTGGCAAAGGGATATTTGGAAGCCCATAGAGGGCTATGGTGAAAAAGGAAATATCTTCCGTTCAAAACTGGAAAGAAGCTTTCTGAGAAACTGCTCTGTGTTCTGTTAATTCATCTCACAGAGTTACATCTTTCCCTTCAAGAAGCCTTTCGCTAAGGCTGTTCTTGTGGAATAGGAAAAGCGATATTTGGAAGCCCATAGAGGGCTATGGTGAAAAAGGAAATATCATCCGTTCAAAACTGCAAAGAAGCTTTCTGAGAAACTGCTCTGTGTTCTGTGAATTCATCTCACAGAGTTACATCTTTCCCTTCAAGAAGCCTTTCGCTAAGGGTGTTCTTGAGGAATTGGCAAAGGGATATTTGGAAGCCCGTAGACGGGTATGGTTAAAAAGGAAATATCTTCCGTTCAAAACTGGAAAGAAGCTTTCTGAGAAACGGCTCTGTGTTCTGTGAATTCATCTCACAGAGTTACATCTTTCCATTCAAGATGCCTTTCGCTAAGGCTGTTCTTGTGGAATTGGCAAAGGGATATTTGGAAGCCCATAGACGCCTATGGTGAAAAAGGAAATATCTTCCGTTCAAAACTGGAAAGAAGCTTTCTGGGAAACTGCTCTGTGTTCTGTTAATTCATCTCACAGAGTTACATCTTTCCCTTCAAGAAGCCTTTCGGTAAGGCTGTTCTTGTGGAATTGGCAAAGCGATATTTGGAAGCCCGTAGAGGGCTATGGTGAAAAAGGAAATATCTTCCGTTCAAAACTGGAAAGAAGCTTTCTGAGAAACTGCTCTGTGTTCTGTTAATTCATCTCACAGAGTTACATCTTTCCCTTCAAGAAGCCTTTCGCTAACGCTGTTCTTGTGGAATTGGCAAAGGGATATTTGGAAGCCCATAGACGGCTATGGTGAAAAAGGAAATATCTTCCGTTCAAAACTGGAAAGAAGCTTTCTGAGAAACTGCTCTGTGTTCTGTGAATTCATTTCACAGAGTTACATCTTTCCCTTCAAGAAGCCTTTCGCTAAGGCTCTTCTTGTGGAATTGGCAAAGCGATATTTGGAAGCCCGTAGAGGGCTATGGTGAAAATGGAAATATCTTCCGTTCAAAACTGGAAAGAAGCTTTCTGAGAAACTGCTCTGTGTTCTGTGAATTCATCTCACAGAGTTACATCTTTCCCTTCAAGAAGCCTTTCCCTAAGGCTGTTCTTGTGGAATTGGCAAAGGGATATTTGGAAGCCCATAGAGGGCTATGGTGAAAAAGGAAATATCTTCCGTTCAAAACTGGAAAGAAGCTTTCTGAGAAACTGCTCTCTGTTCTGTGAATTCATTTCACAGAGTTACATCTTTCCCTTCAAGAAGCCTTTCGCTAAGGCTGTTCTTGTGGAATTGGCAAAGGGATATTTGGAAGCCCATAGAGGCCTATGGTGAAAAAGGAAATATCTTCCGTTCAAAACTGGAAAGAAGCTTTCTGAGAAACTGCTCTGTGTTCTCTGAATTCATCTCACAGAGTTACATCTTTCCCTTGAAGAAGCCTTTCGCTAAGGTTGTTCTTGTGGAATTGGAAAAGCGATATTTGGAAGCCCATAGAGGGCTATGGTGAAAAAGGAAATAACTTCCGTTCAAAACTGGAAAGAAGCTTTCTGAGAAACTGCTCTGTGTTCTGTGAATTCATCTCAAAGAGTTACATCTTTCCCTTCAAGAAGCCTTTCGCTAAGGCTGTTCTTGTGGAATTGGCAAAGGGATATTTGGAAGCCCATAGAGGGCTATGGTGAAAAAGGAAATATCTTCCGTTCAAAACTGGAAAGAAGCTTTCTGAGAAACTGCTCTGTGTTCTGTGAATTCATCTCACAGAGTTACATCTTTCCCTTCAAGAAGCCTTTCGCTAAGGCTGTTCTTGTGGAATTGGCAAAGGGATATTTGGAAGCCCATAGACGCCTATGGTGACAAAGGAAATATCTTCCATTCAAAACTGGAAAGAAGCTTTCTGAGAAACTGCTCTGTGTTCTGTTAATTCATCTCACAGAGTTACATCTTTCCCTTCAAGAAGCCTTTCGCTAAGGCTGTTCTTGTGGAATTGGCAAAGGGATATTTGGAAGCCCATAGAGGGCTATGGTGAATAAGGAAATATCTTCCGTTCAAAACTGGAAAGAAGCTTTCTGACAAACTGCTCTGTGTTCTGTGAATTCATTTCACAGAGTTACATCTTTCCCTTCAAGAAGCCTTTCGCTAAGGCTGTTCTTGTGGAATTGGCAAAGGGATATTTGGAAGCCCATAGAGGCCTATGGTGAAAAAGGAAATATCTTCCGTTCAAAACTGGAAAGAAGCTTTCTGAGAAACTGCTCTGTGTTCTGTCAATTCATCTCACAGAGTTACATCTTTCCCTTCAAGAAGCCTTTCGCTAAGGCTGTTCTTGTGGAATTGGTAAAGGGATATTTGGAAGCCCATAGAGGGCTATGGTGAAAAAGGAAATATCTTCCGTTCAAAACTGGAAAGAAGCTTTCTGAAAAACTGCTCTGTGTTCTGTGAATTCATCTCACAGAGGTACATCTTTCCCTTCAAGAAGCCTTTCGCTAACTCTGTTCTTGTGGAATTGGCAAAGGGATATTTGGAAGCCCATAGAGGGCTATGGTGAAAAAGGAAATATCTTCCGTTCAAAACTGGAAAGAAGCTTTCTGAGAAACTGCTCTGTGTTCTGTTAATTCATCTCACAGAGTTACATCTTTCCCTTCAAGAAGCCTTTCGCTAAGGCTGTTCTTGTGGAATAGGAAAAGGGATATTTGGAAGCCCATAGAGGGCTATGGTGAAAAAGGAAATATCTTCCGTTCAAAACTGGAAAGAAACTTTCTGAGAAACTGCTCTGTGTTCTGTGAATTCATCTCACACAGTTACATCTTTCCCTTCAAGAAGCCTTTCGCTAAGGCTGTTCTTGTGGAATTGGCAAAGGGATATTTGGAAGCCCCTAGAGGGCTATGGTGAAAAAGGAAATATCTTCCGTTCAAAACTGGAAAGAAGCTTTCTGAGAAACTGCTCTGTGTTCTGTGAATTCATCTCACAGATTTACATCTTTCCCTTCAAGAAGCCTTTTGCTAAGGCTGTTCTTGTGGAATAGGAAAAGCGATATTTGGAAGCCCATAGAGGGCTATGGTGAAAAAGGAAATATCTTCCGTTCAAAACTGGAAAGAAGCTTTCTGAGAAACTGCTCTGTGTTCTGTGAATTCATCTCACAGAGTTACATCTTTCCCTTCAAGAAGCCTTTCGGTAAGGCTGTTCTTGTGGAATTGGCAAAGGGATATTTGGAAGCCCATAGAGCGCTATGTTGAAAAAGGAAATATCTTCCGTTCAAAACTGGAAAGAAGCTTTCTGAGAAACTGCTCTGTGTTCTGTGAATTCATCTCAGAGATACATCTTTCCTTTGAAGAAGCTTTTCACTAAGGCTGTTCTTGTGGAATTGACAAAGGGATATTTGGAAGCCCATAGAGGGCTATGGTGAAAAAGGAAATATCTTCCGTTCAAAACTGGAAAGAAGCTTTCTGAGAAACTGCTCTGTATTCTGTCAATTCATCTCACAGAGTTACATCTTTCCCTTGAAGAAGCCTTTCGCTAAGGTTGTTCTTGTGGAATTGGAAAAGCGATATTTGGAAGCCCATAGAGGGCTATGGTGAAAAAGGAAATATCTTCCGTTCAAAACTGGAAAGAAGCTTTCTGAGAAACTGCTCTGTGTTCTGTGAATTCATCTCAAAGAGTTACATCTTTCCCTTCAAGAATCCTTTCGATAAGGCTGTTCTTGTGGAATTGGCAAAGGGATATTTGGAAGCCCATAGAGGGCTATGGTGAAAAAGGAAATATCTTCCGTTCAAAACTGGAAAGAAGCTTTCTGAGAAACTGCTCTGTGTTCTGTGAATTCATCTCACAGAGTTACATCTTTCCCTTCAAGAAGCCTTTCGCTAAGGCTGTTCTTGTGGAATTGGCAAAGGGATATTTGGAAGCCCCTAGACGCCTATGGTGACAAAGGAAATATCTTCCATTCAAAACTGGAAAGAAGCTTTCTGAGAAACTGCTCTGTGTTCTGTTAATTCATCTCACAGAGTTACATCTTTCCCTTCAAGAAGCCTTTCGCTAAGGCTGTTCTTGTGGAATTGGCAAAGGGATATTTGGAAGCCCATAGACGGCTATGGTGAAAAAGGAAATATCTTCCGTTCAAAACTGGAAAGAAGCTTTCTGAGAAACTGCTCTGTGTTCTGTGAATTCATTTCACAGAGTTACATCTTTCCCTTCAAGAAGCCTTTCGCGAAGGCTGTTCTTGTGGAATTGGCAAAGCGATATTTGGAAGCCAGTAGAGGGCTATGGTGAAAATGGAAATATCTTCCGTTCAAAACTGGAAAGAAGCTTTCTGAGAAACTGCTCTGTGTTCTGTGAATTCATCTCACAGAGTTACATCTTTCCCTTCAAGAAGCCTTTCCCTAAGGCTGTTCTTGTGGAATTGGCAAAGGGATATTTGGAAGCCCATAGAGGGCTATGGTGAAAAAGGAAATATCTTCCGTTCAAAACTGGAAAGAAGCTTTCTGAGAAACTGCTCTGTGTTCTGTGAATTCATTTCACAGAGTTACATCTTTCCCTTCAAGAAGCCTTTCGCTAAGGCTGTTCTTGTGGAATTGGCAAAGGGATATTTGGAAGCCCATAGAGGCCTATGGTGAAAAAGGAAATATCTTCCGTTCAAAACTGGAAAGAAGCTTTCTGAGAAACTGCTCTGTGTTCTCTGAATTCATCTCACAGAGTTACATCTTTCCCTTCAAGAAGCCTTTCGCTAAGGCTGTTCTTGTGGAATTGGCAAAGGGATATTTGGAAGCCCATAGACGCCTATGGTGACAAAGGAAATATCTTCCATTCAAAACTGGAAAGAAGCTTTCTGAGAAACTGCTCTGTGTTCTGTTAATTCATCTCACAGAGTTACATCTTTCCCTTCAAGAAGCCTTTCGCTAAGGCTGTTCTTGTGGAATTGGCAAAGGGATATTTGGAAGCCCATAGAGGGCTATGGTGAAAAAGGAAATATCTTCCGTTCAAAACTGGAAAGAAGCTTTCTGAGAAACTGCTCTGTGTTCTGTGAATTCATTTCACAGAGTTACATCTTTCCCTTCAAGAAGTCTTTCGCTAAGGCTGTTCTTGTGGAATTGGCAAAGGGATATTTGGAAGCCCATAGAGGCCTATGGTGAAAAAGGAAATATCTTCCGTTCAAAACTGGAAAGAAGCTTTCTGAGAAACTGCTCTGTGTTCTGTCAATTCATCTCACAGAGTTACATCTTTCCCTTCAAGAAGCCTTTCGCTAAGGCTGTTCTTGTGGAATTGGTAAAGGGATATTTGGAAGCCCATAGAGGGCTATGGTGAAAAAGGAAATATCTTCCGTTCAAAACTGGAAAGAAGCTTTCTGATAAACTGCTCTGTGTTCTGTGAATTCATCTCACAGAGGTACATCTTTCCCTTCAAGAAGCCTTTCGCTAAGGCTGTTCTTGTGGAATTGGCAAAGGGATATTTGGAAGCCCATAGAGGGCTATGGTGAAAAAGGAAATATCTTCCGTTCAAAACTGGAAAGAAGCTTTCTGAGAAACTGCTCTGTGTTCTGTTAATTCATCTCACAGAGTTACATCTTTCCCTTCAAGAAGCCTTTCGCTAAGGCTGTTCTTGTGGAATAGGAAAAGGGATATTTGGAAGCCCATAGAGGGCTATGGTGAAAAAGGAAATATCTTCCGTTCAAAACTGGAAAGAAGCTTTCTGAGAAACTGCTCTGTGTTCTGTGAATTCATCTCACAGAGTTACATCTTTCCCTTCAAGAAGCCTTTCGCTAAGGCTGTTTTGTGGAATTGGCAAAGGGATATTTGGAAGCCCCTAGAGGGCTATGGTGAAAAAGGAAATATCTTCCGATCAAAACTGGAAAGAAGCTTTCTGAGAAACTGCTCTGTGTTCTGTGAATTCATCTCACAGAGTTACATCTTTCCCTTCAAGAAGCCTTTCGCTAAGGCTGTTCTTGTGGAATAGGAAAAGCGATATTTGGAAGCCCATAGAGGGCTATGGTGAAAAAGGAAATATCTTCCGTTCAAAACTGGAAAGAAGCTTTCTGAGAAACTGCTCTGTGTTCTGTGAATTCATCTCACAGAGTTACATCTTTCCCTTCAAGAAGCCTTTCGGTAAGGCTGTTCTTGTGGAATTGGCAAAGGGATATTTGGAAGCCCATAGAGCGCTATGTTGAAAAAGGAAATATCTTCCGTTCAAAACTGGAAAGAAGCTTTCTGAGAAACTGCTCTGTGTTCTGTGAATTCATCTCAGAGATACATCTTTCCCTTGAAGAAGCTTTTCACTAAGGCTGTTCTTGTGGAATTGACAAAGGGATATTTGGAAGCCCATAGAGGGCTATGGTGAAAAAGGAAATATCTTCCGTTCAAAACTGGAAAGAAGCTTTCTGAGAAACTGCTCTGTATTCTGTCAATTCATCTCACAGAGTTACATCTTTCCCTTCAAGAAGCCTTTCGCTAAGGCTGTTCTTGTGGAATTGGCAAAGGGATATTTGGAAGCCCATAGAGGGCTATGGTGAAAAAGGAAATATCTTCCGTTCAAAACTGGAAAGAAGCTTTCTGAGAAACTGCTCTGTGTTCTGTGAATTCATCTCACAGAGTTACATCTTTCCCTTCAAGAAGCCTTTCGCTAAGGCTGTTCTTGTGGAATTGGCAAAGGGATATTTGGAAGCCCATAGATGCCTATGGTGACAAAGGAAATATCTTCCATTCAAAATTGGAAAGAAGCTTTCTGAGAAACTGCTCTGTGTTCTGTTAATTCATCTCACAGAGTTACATCTTTCCCTTCAAGAAGCCTTTCGCTAAGGCTGTTCTTGTGGAATTGGCAAAGGGATATTTGGAAGCCCATAGAGGGCTATGGTGAAAAAGGAAATATCTTCCGTTCAAAACTGGAAAGAAGCTTTCTGACAAACTGCTCTGTGTTCTGTCAATTCATCTCACAGAGTTACATCTTTCCCTTCAAGAAGCCTTTCGCTAAGGCTGTTCTTGTGGAATTGGCAAAGGGATATTTGGAAGCCCATAGAGGCCTATGGTGAAAAAGGAAATATCTTCCGTTCAAAACTGGAAAGAAGCTTTCTGAGAAACTGCTCTGTGTTCTGTCAATTCATCTCACAGAGTTACATCTTTCCCTTCAAGAAGCCTTTCGCTAAGGCTGTTCTTGTGGAATTGGTAAAGGGATATTTGGAAGCCCATAGAGGGCTATGGTGAAAAAGGAAATATCTTCCGTTCAAAACTGGAAAGAAGCTTTCTGAGAAACTGCTCTGTGTTCTGTGAATTCATCTCACAGAGTTACATCTTTACCTTCAAGAAGCCTTTCGCTAAGGCTGTTCTTGTGGAATTGGCAAAGGGATATTTGGAAGCCCATAGAGGGCTATGGTGAAAAAGGAATTCTCTTCCGTTCAAAACTGGAAAGAAGCTTTCTGAGAAACTGCTCTGTGTTCTGTTAATTCATCTCACAGAGTTACATCTTTCCCTTCAAGAGGCCTTTCGCTAAGGCTGTTCTTGCGGAATTGGCAAATCGATATTTGGAAGCCCATAGAGGTCTATGGTGAAAAAGGAAATATCTTCCGTTCAAAACTGGAAAGAAGCTTTCTGAGAAACTGCTCTGTGTTCTGTGAATTCATCTCACAGAGTTACATCTTTCCCTTCAAGAAGCCTTTCGCTAAGGCTGTTCTTGTGGAAGTGACAAAGGGATATTTCGAAGCCCATAGACGGGTATGGTGAAAAAGGAAATATCTTCCGTTCAAAACTGGAAAGAAGGTTTCTGAGAAACTGCTCTGTGTTCTGTGAATTCATCTCACAGATTTACATCTTTCCCTTCAAGAAGCCTTTCGCTGAGGCTGATCTTGTGGAATTGGCAAAGGGATATTTGGAAGCCCATAGACGGCTATGGTGAAAAAGGAAATATCTTCCGTTCAAAACTGGAAAGAAGCTTTCTGAGAAACTGCTCTGTGTTCTGTGAATTCATCTCACAGAGTTACATCTTTCCCTTCAAGAAGCCTTTCGCTAAGGCTGTTCTTGTGGAATTGGCAAAGGGATATTTGGAAGCCCATAGAGGCCTATGGTGAAAAAGGAAATATCTTCCGTTCAAAACTGGAAAGAAGCTTTCTGAGAAACTGCTCTGTGTTCTGTGAATTCATCTCACAGAGTTACATCTTTCCCTTCAAGAAGCCTTTCGCTAAGGCTGTTCTTGTGGAATTGGCAAAGCGATATTTGGAAGCCCATAGAGGGCTATGGTGAAAAGGGAAATATCTTCCGTTCAAAACTGGAAAGAAGCTTTCTGAGAAACTGCTCTGTGTTCTGTGAATTCATCTCACAGAGTTACATCTTTCCCTTCAATAAGCCTTTCGCTAAGGCTGCTCTTGTGGAATTGGCCAAGGGATATTTGCAAGCCCATAGAGGCCTATGGTGAAAAAGGAAATATCTTCCGTTCAAAACTGGAAAGAAGCTTTCTGAGAAACTGCTCTGTGTTCTGTGAATTCATCTCACAGAGTTACATCTTTCCCTTCAAGAAGCCTTTCGCTAAGACTGTTCTTGTGGAATTGACAAAGCGATATTTGGAAGCCCATAGAGGGCTATGGTGAAAAAGGAAATATCTTCCGTTCAAAACTGGAAAGAAGCTTTCTGAGAAACTGCTCTGTGTTCTGTGAATTCATCTCACAGAGTTACATCTTTCCCTTCAAGAATCCTTTCGCTAAGGCTGCTCTTGTGGAATTGGCAAAGGGATATTTGCAAGCCCATAGACGGCTATGGTGAAAAAGGAAATATCTTCCGTTCAAAACTGGAAAGAAGCTTTCTGAGAATCTGCTCTGTGTTCTGTGAATTAATCTCACAGAGTTACATCTTTCCCTTCAAGAAGCCTTTCGCTAAGGCTGTTCTTGTGGAATTGGCAAAGCGATATTTGGAAACCCATAGAGGGCTATGGTGAAAAAGGAAATATCTTCCTTTCAAAACTGGAAAGAAGTTTTCTGAGAAACTGCTCTCTGTTCTGTTAATTCATCTCACAGAGTTACATTTTTCCCTTCAAGAAGCCTTTCGCTAAGGCTGTTCTTGTGGAATTGGCAAAGGGATATTTGGAAGCCCATAGAGGCCTATGGTGAAAAAGGAAATATCTTCCTTTCAAAACTGGAAAGAAGCTTTCTGAGAAACTGCTCTGTGTTCTGTTAATTCATCTCACAGAGTTACTTCCTTCCCTTCAAGAAGCCTTTCGCTAAGGCTGTTCTTGTGGAAATGGCAAAGGGATATTTGGAAGCCCATAGACAGCTATGGTGAAAAAGGAAATATCTTCCGTTCAAAACTGGAAAGAAGCTTTCTGAGAAACTGCTCTGTGTTCTGTGAATTCATCTCACAGAGTTACATCTTTCCCTTCAAGAAGCCTTTCGCTAAGGCTGTTCTTGTGGAAGTGACAAAGGGATATTTCGAAGCCCATAGACGGGTATGGTGAAAAAGGAAATATCTTCCGTTCAAAACTGGAAAGAAGGTTTCTGAGAAACTGCTCTGTGTTCTGTGAATTCATCTCACAGAGTTACATCTTTCCCTTCAAGAAGCCTTTCGCTGAGGCTGATCTTGTGGAATTGGCAAAGGGATATTTGGAAGCCCATAGACGGCTATGGTGAAAAAGGAAATATCTTCCGTTCAAAACTGGAAAGAAGCTTTCTGAGAAACTGCTCTGTGTTCTGTGAATTCATCTCACAGAGTTACATCTTTCCCTTCAAGAAGCCTTTCGCTAAGGCTGTTCTTGTGGAATTGGCAAAGGGATATTTGGAAGCCCATAGAGGCCTATGGTGAAAAAGGAAATATCTTCCGTTCAAAACTGGAAAGAAGCTTTCTGAGAAACTGCTCTGTGTTCTGTGAATTCATCTCACAGAGTTACATCTTTCCCTTCAAGAAGCCTTTCGCTAAGGCTGTTCTTGTGGAATTGGCAAAGCGATATTTGGAAGCCCATAGAGGGCTATGGTGAAAAGGGAAATATCTTCCGTTCAAAACTGGAAAGAAGCTTTCTGAGAAACTGCTCTGTGTTCTGTGAATTCATCTCACAGAGTTACATCTTTCCCTTCAATAAGCCTTTCGCTAAGGCTGCTCTTGTGGAATTGGCCAAGGGATATTTGCAAGCCCATAGAGGCCTATGGTGAAAAAGGAAATATCTTCCGTTCAAAACTGGAAAGAAGCTTTCTGAGAAACTGCTCTGTGTTCTGTGAATTCATCTCACAGAGTTACATCTTTCCCTTCAAGAAGCCTTTCGCTAAGACTGTTCTTGTGGAATTGACAAAGCGATATTTGGAAGCCCATAGAGGGCTATGGTGAAAAAGGAAATATCTTCCGTTCAAAACTGGAAAGAAGCTTTCTGAGAAACTGCTCTGTGTTCTGTGAATTCATCTCACAGAGTTACATCTTTCCCTTCAAGAAGCCTTTCGCTAAGGCTGTTCTTGTGGAATTGGCAAAGGGATATTTGGAAGCCCCTAGACGCCTATGGTGACAAAGGAAATATCTTCCATTCAAAACTGGAAAGAAGCTTTCTGAGAAACTGCTCTGTGTTCTGTTAATTCATCTCACAGAGTTACATCTTTCCCTTCAAGAAGCCTTTCGCTAAGGCTGTTCTTGTGGAATTGGCAAAGGGATATTTGGAAGCCCATAGACGGCTATGGTGAAAAAGGAAATATCTTCCGTTCAAAACTGGAAAGAAGCTTTCTGAGAAACTGCTCTGTGTTCTGTGAATTCATTTCACAGAGTTACATCTTTCCCTTCAAGAAGCCTTTCGCGAAGGCTGTTCTTGTGGAATTGGCAAAGCGATATTTGGAAGCCAGTAGAGGGCTATGGTGAAAATGGAAATATCTTCCGTTCAAAACTGGAAAGAAGCTTTCTGAGAAACTGCTCTGTGTTCTGTGAATTCATCTCACAGAGTTACATCTTTCCCTTCAAGAAGCCTTTCCCTAAGGCTGTTCTTGTGGAATTGGCAAAGGGATATTTGGAAGCCCATAGAGGGCTATGGTGAAAGAGGAAATATCTTCCGTTCAAAACTGGAAAGAAGCTTTCTGAGAAACTGCTCTGTGTTCTGTCAATTCATCTCACAGAGTTACATCTTTCCCTTGAAGAAGCCTTTCGCTAAGGTTGTTCTTGTGGAATTGGAAAAGCGATATTTGGAAGCCCATAGAGGGCTATGGTGAAAAAGGAAATATCTTCCGTTCAAAACTGGAAAGAAGCTTTCTGAGAAACTGCTCTGTGTTCTGTCAATTCAACTCACAGAGTTACATCTTTCCCTTGAAGAAGCCTTTCGCTAAGGTTGTTCTTGTGGAATTGGAAAAGCGATATTTGGAAGCCCATAGAGGGCTATGGTGAAAAAGGAAATATCTTCCGTTCAAAACTGGAAAGAAGCTTTCTGAGAAACTGCTCTGTGTTCTGTGAATTCATCTCACAGAGTTACATCTTTCCCTTCAAGAAGCCTTTCGGTAAGGCTGTTCTTGTGGAATTGGCAAAGGGATATTTGGAAGCCCATAGAGGCCTATGGTGAAAAAGGAAATATCTTCCGTTCAAAACTGGAAAGAAGCTTTCTGAGAAACTGCTCTGTGTTCTGTGAATTCATTTCACAGAGTTACATCTTTCCCTTCAAGAAGCCTTTCGCTAAGGCTGTTCTTGTGGAATTGGCAAAGGGATATTTGGAAGCCCATAGAGGCCTATGGTGAAAAAGGAAATATCTTCCGTTCAAAACTGGAAAGAAGCTTTCTGAGAAACTGCTCTGTGTTCTCTGAATTCATCTCACAGAGTTACATCTTTCCCTTCAAGAAGCCTTTCGCTAAGGCTGTTCTTGTGGAATTGGCAAAGGGATATTTGGAAGCCCATAGAGCGCTATGTTGAAAAAGGAAATATCTTCCGTTCAAAACTGGAAAGAAGCTTTCTGAGAAACTGCTCTGTGTTCTGTGAATTCATCTCAGAGATACATCTTTCCCTTGAAGAAGCTTTTCTCTAAGGCTGTTCTTGTGGAATTGACAAAGGGATATTTGGAAGCCCATAGAGGGCTATGGTGAAAAAGGAAATATCTTCCGTTCAAAACTGGAAAGAAGCTTTCTGAGAAACTGCTCCGTGTTCTGTCAATTCATCTCACAGAGTTACATCTTTCCCTTGAAGAAGCCTTTCGCTAAGGTTGTTCTTGTGGAATTGGAAAAGCGATATTTGGAAGCCCATAGAGGGCTATGGTGAAAAAGGAAATATCTTCCGTTCAAAACTGGAAAGAAGCTTTCTGAGAAACTGCTCTGTGTTCTGTCAATTCATCTCACAGAGTTACATCTTTCCCTTGAAGAAGCCTTTCGCTAAGGTTGTTCTTGTGGAATTGGAAAAGCGATATTTGGAAGCCCATAGAGGGCTATGGTGAAAAAGGAAATATCTTCCGTTCAAAACTGGAAAGAAGCTTTCTGAGAAACTGCTCTGTGTTCTGTGAATTCATCTCACAGAGTTACATCTTTCCCTTCAAGAAGCCTTTCGCTAAGGCTGTTCTTGTGGAATTGGCAAAGGGATATTTGGAAGCCCATAGAGGCCTATGGTGAAAAAGGAAATATCTTCCTTTCAAAACTGGAAAGAAGCTTTCTGAGAAACTGCTCTGTGTTCTGTGAATTCATCTCACAGAGTTACATCTTTCCCTTCAAGAAGCCTTTCGCTAAGGCTGTTCTTGTGGAATTGGCAAAGGGATATTTGGAAGCCCATAGAGGGCTATGGTGAAAAGGGAAATATCTTCCGTTCAAAACTGGAAAGAAGCTTTCTGAGAAACTGCTCTGTGTTCTGTGAATTCATCTCACAGAGTTACATCTTTCCCTTCAATAAGCCTTTCGCTAAGGCTGCTCTTGTGGAATTGGCCAAGGGATATTTGCAAGCCCATAGAGGCCTATGGTGAAAAAGGAAATATCTTCCGTTCAAAACTGGAAAGAAGCTTTCTGAGAAACTGCTCTGTGTTCTGTGAATTCATCTCACAGAGTTACATCTTTCCCTTCAAGAAGCCTTTCGCTAAGACTGTTCTTGTGGAATTGACAAAGCGATATTTGGAAGCCCATAGAGGGCTATGGTGAAAAAGGAAATATCTTCCGTTCAAAACTGGAAAGAAGCTTTCTGAGAAACTGCTCTGTGTTCTGTGAATTCATCTCACAGAGTTACATCTTTCCCTTCAAGAATCCTTTCGCTAAGGCTGCTCTTGTGGAATTGGCAAAGGGATATTTGCAAGCCCATAGACGGCTATGGTGAAAAACGAAATATCTTCCGTTCAAAACTGGAAAGAAGCTTTCTGAGAAACTGCTCTGTGTTCTGTGAATTAATCTCACAGAGTTACATCTTTCCCTTCAAGAAGCCTTTCGCTAAGGCTGTTCTTGTGGAATTGGCAAAGCGATATTTGGAAACCCATAGAGGGCTATGGTGAAAAAGGAAATATCTTCCTTTCGAAACTGGAAAGAAGCTTTCTGAGAAACTGCTCTGTGTTCTGTTAATTCATCTCACAGAGTTACATCTTTCCCTTCAAGAAGCCTTTCGCTAAGGCTGTTCTTGTGGAAATGGCAAAGGGATATTTTGAAGCCCATAGACGGCTACGGTGAAAAAGGAAATATCTTCCGTTCAAAACTGGAAAGAATCTTTCTGAGAAACTGCTCTGTGTTCTGTGAATTCATCTCACAGAGTTACATCTTTCCCTTCAAGAAGCCTTTCGCAAAGTCTCTTCTTGTGGATTTGGCAAAGGGATATTTGGAAGCCCATAGAGGGCTATGGTGTAAAAGGAAATATCTTCCTTTCAAAACTGGAAAGAAGCTTTCTGAGAAACTGCTCTGTGTTCTGTGAATTCATCTCACAGAGTTACATCTTTCCCTTCAAGAAGCCTTTCGCTAAGGCTGTTCTTGTGGAATTGGCAAAGGGATATTTGGAAGCCCATAGAGGGCTACGGTGAAAAAGCAAATATCTTCCGTTCAAAACTGGAAAGAAGCTTTCTGAGAAACTGCTCTGTGTTCTGTTAATTCATCTCACAGAGTTACATCTTTCCCTTCAAGAAGCCTTTCGCTAAGGCTGTTCTTGTGGAATTGGCAAAGCGATATTTGGAAGCCCGTAGAGGGCTATGGTGAAAAACGAAATATCTTCCGTTCAAAACTGGAAAGAAGCTATCTGAGAAACTGCTCTGTGTTCTGTTAATTCATCTCACAGAGTTACATCTTTCCCTTCAAGAAGCCTTTCGCTAAGGCTGTTCTTGTGGAATTGGCAAAGCGATTTTTGGAAACCTATAGAGGGCTATGGTGAAAAAGGAAATATCTTCCGTTCAAAACTGGAAAGAAGCTTTCTGAGAAACTGCTCTGTGTTCTCTTAATTCATCTCACAGAGTTACATCTTTCCCTTCAAGAAGCCTTTCGCTAAGGGTGTTCTTGAGGAATTGGCAAAGGGATATTTGGAAGCCCGTAGACGGGTATGGTTAAAAAGGAAATATCTTCCGTTCAAAACTGGAAAGAAGCTTTCTGAGAAACTGCTCTGTGTTCTGTGAATTCATCTCACAGAGTTACATCTTTCCCTTCAAGAAGCCTTTCGCTAAGGCTGTTCTTGTGGAAATGGCAAAGGGATATTTGGAAGCCTATAGAGGGCTATGGTGAAAAAGGAAATATCTTCCGTTCAAAACTGGAAAGAAGCTTTCTGAGAAACTGCTCTGTGTTCTGTGAATTCATCTCACAGAGTTACATCTTTCCCTTCAAGAAGCCTTTCGCTAAGGCTGTTCTTGAGGAATTGGCAAAGGGATATTTGGAAGCCCATAGACGGATATGGTGAAAAAGGAAATATCTTCCGTTCAAAACTGGAAAGAAGCTATCTGAGAAACTGCTCTGTGTTCTGTTAATTCATCTCACAGAGTTACATCTTTCCCTTCAAGAAGCCTTTCGCTAAGGCTGTTCTTGTGGAATTGGCAAAGCGATTTTTGGAAACCCATAGAGGGCTATGGTGAAAAAGGAAATATCTTCCGTTCAAAACTGGAAAGAAGCTTTCTGAGAAACTTCTCTGTGTTCTGTGAATTCATCTCACAGAGTTACATCTTTCCCTTCAAGAAGAATTTCGCTAAGGGTGTTCTTGAGGAATTGGCAAAGGGATATTTGGAAGCCCGTAGACGGGTATGGTTAAAAAGGAAATATCTTCCGTTCAAAACTGGAAAGAAGCTTTCTGAGAAACTGCTCTGTGTTCTGTGAATTCATCTCACAGAGTTACATCTTTCCCTTCAAGAAGCCTTTCGCTAAGGCTGTTCTTGTGGAATTGGCAAAGGGATATTTGGAAGCCCATAGACGCCTATGGTGAAAAAGGAAATATCTTCCGTTCAAAACTGGAAAGAAGCTTTCTGAGAAACTGCTCTGTGTTCTGTTAATTCATCTCACAGAGTTACATCTTTCCCTTCAAGAAGCCTTTCGCTAAGGCTGTTCTTGTGGAATTGGCAAAGCGATATTTGGAAGCCCGTAGAGGGCTATGGTGAAAAAGGAAATATCTTCCGTTCAAAACTGGAAAGAAGCTTTCTGAGAAACTGCTCTGTGTTCTGTTAATTCATCTCACAGAGTTACATCTTTCCCTTCAAGAAGCCTTTCGCTAAGGCTGTTCTTGTGGAATTGGCAAAGGGATATTTTGAAGCCCATAGACGGCTATGGTGAAAAAGGAAATATCTTCCGTTCAAAACTGGAAAGAAGCTTTCTGAGAAACTGCTCTGTGTTCTGTGAATTCATTTCACAGAGTTACATCTTTCCCTTCAAGAAGCTTTTCGCTAAGGCTGTTCTTGTGGAATTGGCAAAGCGATATTTGGAAGCCCATAGAGGGCTATGGTGAAAATGGAAATATCTTCCGTTCAAAACTGGAAAGAAGCTTTCTGAGAAACTGCTCTGTGTTCTGTGAATTCATCTCACAGAGTTACATCTTTCCCTTCAAGAAGCCTTTCCCTAAGGCTGTTCTTGTGGAATTGGCAAAGGGATATTTGGAAGCCCATAGAGGGCTATGGTGAAAAAGGAAATATCTTCCGTTCAAAACTGGAAAGAAGCTTTCTGAGAAACTGCTCTGTGTTCTGTGAATTCATTTCACAGAGTTACATCTTTCCCTTCAAGAAGCCTTTCGCTAAGGCTGTTCTTGTGGAATTGGCAAAGGGATATTTGGAAGCCCATAGAGCGCTATGTTGAAAAAGGAAATATCTTCCGTTCAAAACTGGAAAGAAGCTTTCTGAGAAACTGCTCTGTGTTCTGTGAATTCATCTCAGAGATACATCTTTCCCTTGAAGAAGCTTTTCACTAAGGCTGTTCTTGTGGAATTGACAAAGGGATATTTGGAAGCCCATAGAGGGCTATGGTGAAAAAGGAAATATTTTCCGTTCAAAACTGGAAAGAAGCTTTCTGAGAAACTGCTCTGTGTTCTGTCAATTCATCTCACAGAGTTACATCTTTCCCTTGAAGAAGCCTTTCGCTAAGGTTGTTCTTGTGGAATTGGAAAAGCGATATTTGGAAGCCCATAGAGGGCTATGGTGAAAAAGGAAATATCTTCCGTTCAAAACTGGAAAGAAGCTATCTGAGAAACTGCTCTGTGTTCTGTTAATTCATCTCACAGAGTTACATCTTTCCCTTCAAGAAGCCTTTCGCTAAGGCTGTTCTTGTGTAATTGGCAAAGCGATTTTTGGAAACCCATAGAGGGCTATGTTGAAAAAGGAAATATCTTCCGTTCAAAACTGGAAAGAAGCTTTCTGAGAAACTTCTCTGTGTTCTGTGAATTCATCTCACAGAGTTACATCTTTCCCTTCAAGAAGCCTTTCGCTAAGGGTGTTCTTGAGGAATTGGCAAAGGGATATTTGGAAGCCCGTAGACGGGTATGGTTAAAAAGGAAATATCTTCCGTTCAAAACTGGAAAGAAGCTTTCTGAGAAACTGCTCTGTGTTCTGTGAATTCATCTCACAGAGTTACATCTTTCCCTTCAAGAAGCCTTTCGCTAAGGCTGTTCTTGTGGAATTGGCAAAGGGATATTTGGAAGCCCATAGACGCCTATGGTGAAAGAGGAAATATCTTCCGTTCAAAACTGGAAAGAAGCTTTCTGAGAAACTGCTCTGTGTTCTGTTAATTCATCTCACAGAGTTACATCTTTCCCTTCAAGAAGCCTTTCGCTAAGGCTGTTCTTGTGGAATTGGCAAAGGCATATTTGGAAGCCCATAGACGGCTATGGTGAAAAAGGAAATATCTTCCGTTCAAAACTGGAAAGAAGCTTTCTGAGAAACTGCTCTGTGTTCTGTGAATTCATTTCACAGAGTTACATCTTTCCCTTCAAGAAGCCTTTCGCTAAGGCTGTTCTTGTGGAATTGGCAAAGCGATATTTGGAAGCCCGTAGAGGGCTATGGTGAAAATGGAAATATCTTCCGTTCAAAACTGGAAAGAAGCTTTCTGAGAAACTGCTCTGTGTTCTGTGAATTCATCTCACAGAGTTACATCTTTCCCTTCAAGAAGCCTTTCCCTAAGGCTGCTCTTGTGGAATTGGCAAAGGGATATTTGCAAGCCCATAGACGGCTATGGTGAAAAAGGAAATATCTTCCGTTCAAAACTGGAAAGAAGCTTTCTGAGAAACTGCTCTGTGTTCTGTGAATTAATCTCACAGTGTTACATCTTTCCCTTCAAGAAGCCTTTCGCTAAGGCTGTTCTTGTGGAATTCGCAGAGCGATATTTGGAAACCCATAGAGGGCTATGGTGAAAAAGGAAATATCTTCCTTTCAAAACTGGAAAGAAGCTTTCTGAGAAACTGCTCTGTGTTCTGTTAATTCATCTCACAGAGTTACATCTTTCCCTTCAAGAAGCCTTTCGCTAAGGCTGTTCTTGTGGAAATGGCAAAGGGATATTTGGAAGCCCATAGAGGGCTATGGTGTAAAAGGAAATATCTTCCGTTCAAAACTGGAAAGAAGCTTTCTGAGAAACTGCTCTGTGTTCTGTGAATTCATCTCACAGAGTTACATCTTTCCCTTCAAGAAGCCTTTCGCTAAGGCTGTTCTTGTGGAATTGGCAAAGGGATATTTGGAAGCCCATAGAGGGCTATGGTGAAAAAGCAAATATCTTCCGTTCAAAACTGGAAAGAATCTTTCTGAGAAACTGCTCTGCGTTCTGTGAATTCATCTCACAGAGTTACATCTTTCCCTTCAAGAAGCCTTTCGCTAAGGCTGTTCTTGTGGAATTGGCAAAGCGATATTTGGAAGCCCGTAGAGGGCTATGGTGAAAAACGAAATATCTTCCGTTCAAAACTGGAAAGAAGCTATCTGAGAAACTGCTCTGTGTTCTGTTAATTCATCTCACAGAGTTACATCTTTCCCTTCAAGAAGCCTTTCGCTAAGGCTGTTCTTGTGGAATTGGCAAAGCGATTTTTGGAAACCCATAGAGGGCTATGGTGAAAAAGGAAATATCTTCCGTTCAAAACTGGAAAGAAGCTTTCTGAGAAACTGCTCTGTGTTCTGTTAATTCATCTCACAGAGTTACATCTTTCCCTTCAAGAAGCCTTTCGCTAAGGGTGTTCTTGAGGAATTGGCAAAGGGATATTTGGAAGCCCGTAGACGGGTATGGTTAAAAAGGAAATATCTTCCGTTCAAAACTGGAAAGAAGCTTTCTGAGAAACTGCTCTGTGTTCTGTGAATTCATCTCACAGAGTTACATCTTTCCCTTCAAGAAGCCTTTCGCTAAGGCTGTTCTTGTGGAATTGGCAAAGGGATATTTGGAAGCCCATAGACGCCTATGGTGAAAAAGGAAATATCTTCCGTTCAAAACTGGAAAGAAGCTTTCTGAGAAACTGCTCTGTGTTCTGTTAATTCATCTCACAGAGTTACATCTTTCCCTTCAAGAAGCCTTTCGCTAAGTCTGTTCTTGTGGAATTGGCAAAGCGATATTTGGAAGCCCGTAGAGGGCTATGGTGAAAAAGGAAATATCTTCCGTTCAAAACTGGAAAGAAGCTTTCTGAGAAACTGCTCTGTGTTCTGTGAATTCATCTCACAGAGTTACATCTTTCCCTTCAAGAAGCCTTTCGCTAAGGCTGTTCTTGTGGAATTGGCAAAGGGATATTTGGAAGCCCATAGACGACTATGGTGAAAAAGGAAATATCTTCCGTTCAAAACTGGAAAGAAGCTTTCTGAGAAACTGCTCTGTGTTCTGTGAATTCATTTCACAGAGTTACATCTTTCCCTTCAAGAAGCCTTTCGCTAAGGCTGTTCTTGTGGAATTGGCAAAGCGATATTTGGAAGCCCGTAGAGGGCTATGGTGAAAATGGAAATATCTTCCGTTCAAAACTGGAAAGAAGCTTTCTGAGAAACTGCTCTGTGTTCTGTGAATTCATCTCACAGAGCTACATGTTTCCCTTCAAGAAGCCTTTCCCTAAGGCTGTTCTTGTGGAATTGGCAAAGGGATATTTGGAAGCCCATAGAGGGCTATGGTGAAAAAGGAAATATCTTCCGTTCAAAACTGGAAAGAAGCTTTCTGAGAAACTGCTCTGTGGTCTGTGAATTCATTTCACAGAGTTACATCTTTCCCTTCAAGAAGCCTTTCGCTAAGGCTGTTCTTGTGGAATTGGCAAAGGGATATTTGGAAGCCCATAGAGGCCTATGGTTAAAAAGGAAATATCTTCCGTTCAAAACTGGAAAGAAGCTTTCTCCGAAACTGCTCTGTGTTCTCTGAATTCATCTCACAGAGTTACATCTTTCCCTTCAAGAAGCCTTTCGCTAAGGCTGTTCTTGTGGAATTGGCAAAGGGATATTTGGAAGCCCATAGAGCGCTATGTTGAAAAAGGAAATATCTTCCGTTCAAAACTGGAAAGAAGCTTTCTGAGAAACTGCTCTGTGTTCTGTGAATTCATCTCAGAGATACATCTTTCCCTTGAAGAAGCTTTTCACTAAGGCTGTTCTTGTGGAAATGACAAAGGGATATTTGGAAGCCCATAGAGGGCTATGGTGAAAAAGGAAATATCTTCCGTTCAAAACTGGAAAGAAGCTTTCTGAGAAACTGCTCTGTGTTCTGTCAATTCATCTCACAGAGTTACATCTTTCCCTTGAAGAAGCCTTTCGCCAAGGTTGTTCTTGTGGAATTGGAAAAGCGATATTTGGAAGCCCATAGAGGGCTATGTTGAAAAAGGAAATATCTTCCGTTCAAAACTGGAAAGAAGCTTTCTGAGAAACTGCTCTGTGTTCTGTTAATTCATCTCACAGAGTTACATCTTTCCCTTCAAGAAGCCTTTCGCTAAGGCTGTTCTTGTGGAAGTGACAAAGGGATATTTCGAAGCCCATAGACGGCTATGGTGAAAAAGGAAATATCTTCCGTTCAAAACTGGAAAGAAGGTTTCTGAGAAACTGCTCTGTGTTCTGTGAATTCATCTCACAGAGTTACATCTTTCCCTTCAAGAAGCCTTTCGCTGAGGCTGATCTTGTGGAATTGGCAAAGGGATATTTGGAAGCCCATAGACGGCTATGGTGAAAAAGGAAATATCTTCCGTTCAAAACTGGAAAGAAGCTTTCTGAGAAACTGCTCTGTGTTCTGTGAATTCATCTCACAGAGTTACATCTTTCCCTTCAAGAAGCCTTTCGCTAAGGCTGTTCTTGTGGAATTGGCAAAGGGATATTTGGAAGCCCATCGAGGCCTATGGTGAAAAAGGAAATATCTTCCGTTCAAAACTGGAAAGAAGCTTTCTGAGAAACTGCTCTGTGTTCTGTGAATTCATCTCACAGAGTTACATCTTTCCCTTCAAGAAGCCTTTCGCTAAGGCTGTTCTTGTGGAATTGGCAAAGGGATATTTGGAAACCCATAGAGGGCTATGGTGAAAAGGGAAATATCTTCCGTTCAAAACTGGAAAAAGCTTTCTGAGAAACTGCTCTGTGTTCTGTGAATTCATCTCACAGAGTTACATCTTTCCCTTCAATAAGCCTTTCGCTAAGGCTGCTCTTGTGGAATTGGCCAAGGGATATTTGGAAGCCCATAGAGGCCTATGGTGAAAAAGGAAATATCTTCCGTTCAAAACTGGAAAGAAGCTTTCTGAGAAACTGCTCTGTGTTCTGTGAATTCATCTCACAGAGTTACATCTTTCCCTTCAAGAAGCCTTTCGCTAAGACTGTTCTTGTGGAATTGACAAAGCGATATTTGGAAGCCCATAGAGGGCTATGGTGAAAAAGGAAATATCTTCCGTTCAAAACTGGAAAGAAGATTTCTGAGAAACTGCTCTGTGTTCTGTGAATTCATCTCACAGAGTTACATCTTTCCCTTCAAGAATCCTTTCGCTAAGGCTGCTCTTGTGGAATTGGCAAAGGGATATTTGCAAGCCCATAGACGGCTATGGTGAAAAAGGAAATATTTTCCGTTCAAAACTGGAAAGAAGCTTTCTGAGAAACTGCTCTGTGTTCTGTGAATTAATCTCACAGAGTTACATCTTTCCCTTCAAGAAGCCTTTCGCTAAGGTCGTTCTTGTGGAATTGGCAAAGCGATATTTGGAAACCCATAGAGGGCTATGGTGAAAAAGGAAATATCTTCCTTTCAAAACTGGAAAGAAGTTTTCTGAGAAACTGCTCTCTGTTCTGTTAATTCATCTCACAGAGTTACATTTTTCCCTTCAAGAAGCCTTTCGCTAAGGCTGTTCTTGTGGAATTGGCAAAGGGATATTTGGAAGCCCATAGAGGCCTATGGTGAAAAAGGAAATATCTTCCTTTCAAAACTGGAAAGAAGCTTTCTGAGAAACTGCTCTGTGTTCTGTTAATTCATCTCACAGAGTTACATCTTTCCCTTCAAGAAGCCTTTCGCTAAGGCTGTTCTTGTGGAAATGGCAAAGGGATATTTGGAAGCCCATAGACGGCTATGGTGAAAAAGGAAATATCTTCCGTTCAAAACTGGAAAGAAGCTTTCTGAGAAACTGCTCTGTGTTCTGTGAATTCATCTCACAGAGTTACATCTTTCCCTTCAAGAAGCCTTTCGCTAAGTCTCTTCTTGTGGAATTGGCAAAGGGATATTTGGAAGCCCATAGAGGGCTATGGTGTAAAAGGAAATATCTTCCGTTCAAAACTGGAAAGAAGCTTTCTGAGAAACTGCTCTGTGTTCTGTGAATTCATCTCACAGAGTTACATCTTTCCCTTCAAGAAGCCTTTCGCTAAGGCTGTTCTTGTTGAATTGGCAAAGGGATATTTGGAAGCCCATAGACGGCTATGGTGAAAAAGGAAATATCTTCCGTTCAAAACTGGAAAGAAGCTTTCTGAGAAACTGCTCTGTGTTCTGTTAATTCATCTCACAGAGTTACATCTTTCCCTTCAAGAAGCCTTTCGCTAAGGCTGTTCTTGTGGAATTGGCAAAGGGATATTTGGAAGCCCATAGACGGCTATGGTGAAAAAGGAAATATCTTCCGTTCAAAACTGGAAAGAAGCTTTCTGAGAAACTGCTCTGTGTTCTGTTAATTCATCTCAGAGAGTTACATCTTTCCCTTCAAGAAGCCTTTCGCTAAGGCTGTTCTTGTGGAATTGGCAAAGGGATATTTGGAAGCCCATAGAGGGCTATGGTGAAAAAGGAAATATCTTCCGTTCAAAACTGGAAAGAAGCTTTCTGAGAAACTGCTCTGTGTTCTGTGAATTCATCTCAAAGAGTTACATCTTTCCCTTCAAGAAGCCTTTCGCTAAGGCTGTTCTTGTGGAATTGGCAAAGGGATATTTGGAAGCCCATAGAGGGCTATGGTGAAAAAGGAAATATCTTCCGTTCAAAACTGGAAAGAAGCTATCTGAGAAACAGCTCTGTGTTCTGTGAATTCATCTCACAGAGTTACATCTTTCCCTTCAAGAAGCCTTTCGCTAAGGCTGTTCTTGTGGAAATGGCAAAGGGATATTTGGAAGCCTATAGAGGGCTATGGTGAAAAAGGAAATATCTTCCGTTCAAAACTGGAAAGAAGCTTTCTGAGAAACTGCTCTGTGTTCTGTTAATTCATCTCACAGAGTTACATCTTTCCCTTCAAGAAGCCTTTCGCTAAGGCTGTTCTTGAGGAATTGGCAAAGGGATATTTGGAAGCCCATAGACGGATATGGTGAAAAAGGAAATATCTTCGGTTCAAAACTGGAAAGAAGCTATCTGAGAAACTGCTCTGTGTTCTGTTAATTCATCTCACAGAGTTACATCTTTCCCTTCAAGAAGCCTTTCGCTAAGGCTGTTCTTGTGGAATTGGCAAAGCGATTTTTGGAAACCCATAGAGGGCTATGGTGAAAAAGGAAATATCTTCCGTTCAAAACTGGAAAGAAGCTTTCTGAGAAACTGCTCTGTGTTCTGTTAATTCATCTCACAGAGTTACATCTTTCCCTTCAAGAAGCCTTTCGCTAAGGGTGTTCTTGAGGAATTGGCAAAGGGATATTTGGAAGCCCGTAGACGGGTATGGTTAAAAAGGAAATATCTTCCGTTCAAAACTGGAAAGAAGCTTTCTGAGAAACTGCTCTGTGTTCTGTGAATTCATCTCACAGAGTTACATCTTTCCCTTCAAGAAGCCTTTCGCTAAGGCTGTTCTTGTGGAATTGGCAAAGGGATATTTGGAAGCCCATAGACGCCTACGGTGAAAAAGGAAATATCTTCCGTTCAAAACTGGAAAGAAGCTTTCTGAGAAACTGCTCTGTGTTCTGTTAATTCATCTCACAGAGTTACATCTTTCCCTTCAAGAAGCCTTTCGCTAAGGCTGTTCTTGTGGAATTGGCAAAGCGATATTTGGAAGCCCATAGAGGGCTATGGTGAAAAAGGAAATATCTTCCGTTCAAAACTGGAAAGAAGCTTTCTGAGAAACTGCTCTGTGTTCTGTGAATTAATCTCACAGAGTTACATCTTTCCCTTCAAGAAGCCTTTCGCTAAGGCTGTTCTTGTGGAATTGGCAAAGGGATATTTGGAAGCCCATAGACGGCTATGGTGAAAAAGGAAATATCTTCCGTTCAAAACTGGAAAGAAGCTTTCTGAGAAACTGCTCTGTGTTCTGTGAATTCATTTCACAGAGTTACATCTTTCCCTTCAAGAAGCCTTTCGCTAAGGCTGTTCTTGTGGAATTGGCAAAGCGATATTTGGAAGCCCGTAGAGGGCTATGGTGAAAATGGAAATATCTTCCGTTCAAAACTGGAAAGAAGCTTTCTGAGAAACTGCTCTGTGTTCTGTGAATTCATCTCACAGAGTTACATCTTTCCCTTCAAGAAGCCTTTCCCTAAGGCTGTTCTTGAGGAATTGGCAAAGGGATATTTGGAAGCCCATAGAGGGCTATGGTGAAAAAGGAAATATCTTCCGTTCAAAACTGGAAAGAAGCTTTCTGAGAAACTGCTCTGTGTTCTGTGAATTCATTTCACAGAGTTACATCTTTCCCTTCAAGAAGCCTTTCGCTAAGGCTGTTCTTGAGGAATTGGCAAAGGGATATTTGGAAGCCCATAGAGGCCTATGGTGAAAAAGGAAATATCTTCCGTTCAAAACTGGAAAGAAGCTTTCTGAGAAACTGCTCTGTGTTCTCTGAATTCATCTCACAGAGTTACATCTTTCCCTTCAAGAAGCCTTTCGCTAAGGCTGTTCTTGTGGAATTGGCAAAGGGATATTTGGAAGCCCATAGAGCGCTATGTTGAAAAAGGAAATATCTTCCGTTCAAAACTGGAAAGAAGCTTTCTGAGAAACTGCTCTGTGTTCTGTGAATTCATCTCAGAGATACATCTTTCCCTTGAAGAAGCTTTTCACTAAGGCTGTTCTTGTGGAATTGACAAAGGGATATTTGGAAGCCCATAGAGGGCTATGGTGAAAAAGGAAATATCTTCCGTTCAAAACTGGAAAGAAGCTTTCTGAGAAACTGCTCTGTGTTCTGTCAATTCATCTCACAGAGTTACATCTTTCCCTTGAAGAAGCCTTTCGCTAAGGTTGTTCTTGTGGAATTGGAAAAGCGATATTTGGAAGCCCATAGAGGGCTATGGTGAAAAACGAAATATCTTCCGTTCAAAACTGGAAAGAAGCTTTCTGAGAAACTGCTCTGTGTTCTGTGAATTCATCTCACAGAGTTACATCTTTCCCTTCAAGAAGCCTTTCGCTAAGGCTGTTCTTGTGGAATTGGCAAAGGGATATTTGGAAGCCCATAGAGGCCTATGGTGAAAAAGGAAATATCTTCCGTTCAAAACTGGAAAGAAGCTTTCTGAGAAACTGCTCTGTGTTCTGTGAATTCATCTCACAGAGTTACATCTTTCCCTTCAAGAAGCCTTTCGCTAAGGCTGTTCTTGTGGAATTGGCAAAGGGATATTTGGAAGCCCATAGAGGTCTATGGTGAAAAGGGAAATATCTTCCGTTCAAAACTGGAAAGAAGCTTTCTGAGAAACTGCTCTGTGTTCTGTGAATTCAACTCACAGAGTTACATCTTTCCCTTCAATAAGCCTTTCGCTAAGGCTGCTCTTGTGGAATTGGCCAAGGGATATTTGCAAGCCCATAGAGGCCTATGGTGAAAAAGGAAATATCTTCCGTTCAAAACTGGAAAGAAGCTTTCTGAGAAACTGCTCTGTGTTCTGTGAATTCATCTCAAAGAGTTACATCTTTCCCTTCAAGAAGCCTTTCGCTAAGGCTGTTCTTGTGGAATTGGCAAAGGGATATTTGGAAGCCCATAGAGGGCTATGGTGAAAAAGGAAATATCTTCCGTTCAAAACTGGAAAGAAGCTATCTGAGAAACTGCTCTGTGTTCTGTGAATTCATCTCACAGAGTTACATCTTTCCCTTCAAGAAGCCTTTCGCTAAGGCTGTTCTTGTGGAATTGGCAAAGGGATATTTGGAAGCCTATAGAGGGCTATGGTGAAAAAGGAAATATCTTCCGTTCAAAACTGGAAAGAAGCTTTCTGAGAAACTGCTCTGTGTTCTGTTAATTCATCTCACAGAGTTACATCTTTCCCTTCAAGAAGCCTTTCGCTAAGGCTGTTCTTGAGGAATTGGCAAAGGGATATTTGGAAGCCCATAGACGGATATGGTGAAAAAGGAAATATCTTCCGTTCAAAACTGGAAAGAAGCTATCTGAGAAACTGCTCTGTGTTCTGTTAATTCATCTCACAGAGTTACATCTTTCCCTTCAAGAAGCCTTTCGCTAAGGCTGTTCTTGTGGAATTGGCAAAGCGATTTTTGGAAACCCATAGAGGGCTATGGTGAAAAAGGAAATATCTTCCTTTCAAAACTGGAAAGAAGCTTTCTGAGAAACTGCTCTGTGTTCTGTTAATTCATCTCACAGAGTTACATCTTTCCCTTCAAGAAGCCTTTCGCTAAGGGTGTTCTTGAGGAATTGGCAAAGGGATATTTGGAAGCCCTTAGACGGGTATGGTTAAAAAGGAAATATCTTCCGTTCAAAACTGGAAAGAAGCTTTCTGAGAAACTGCTCTGTGTTCTGTGAATTCATCTCACAGAGTTACATCTTTCCCTTCAAGAAGCCTTTCGCTAAGGCTGTTCTTGTGGAATTGGCAAAGGGATATTTGGAAGCCCATAGAGGGCTATGGTGAAAAGGGAAATATCTTCCGTTCAAAACTGGAAAGAAGCTTTCTGAGAAACTGCTCTGTGTTCTGTGAATTCATCTCACAGAGTTACATCTTTCCCTTCAATAAGCCTTTCGCTAAGGCTGCTCTTGTGGAATTGGCCAAGGGATATTTGGAAGCCCATAGAGGCCTATGGTGAAAAAGGAAATATCTTCCGTTCAAAACTGGAAAGAAGCTTTCTGAGAAACTGCTCTGTGTTCTGTGAATTCATCTCACAGAGTTACATCTTTCCCTTCAAGAAGCCTTTCGCTAAGACTGTTCTTGTGGAATTGACAAAGCGATATTTGGAAGCCCATAGAGGGCTATGGTGAAAAAGGAAATATCTTCCGTTCAAAACTGGAAAGAAGCTTTCTGAGAAACTGCTCTGTGTTCTGTGAATTCATCTCACAGAGTTACATCTTTCCCTTCAAGAAGCCTTTCGCTAAGGCTGTTCTTGTGGAATTGGCAAAGGGATATTTGGAAACCCATAGAGGGCTATGGTGAAAAGGGAAATATCTTCCGTTCAAAACTGGAAAAAGCTTTCTGAGAAACTGCTCTGTGTTCTGTGAATTCATCTCACAGAGTTACATCTTTCCCTTCAATAAGCCTTTCGCTAAGGCTGCTCTTGTGGAATTGGCCAAGGGATATTTGGAAGCCCATAGAGGCCTATGGTGAAAAAGGAAATATCTTCCGTTCAAAACTGGAAAGAAGCTTTCTGAGAAACTGCTCTGTGTTCTGTGAATTCATCTCACAGAGTTACATCTTTCCCTTCAAGAAGCCTTTCGCTAAGACTGTTCTTGTGGAATTGACAAAGCGATATTTGGAAGCCCATAGAGGGCTATGGTGAAAAAGGAAATATCTTCCGTTCAAAACTGGAAAGAAGATTTCTGAGAAACTGCTCTGTGTTCTGTGAATTCATCTCACAGAGTTACATCTTTCCCTTCAAGAATCCTTTCGCTAAGGCTGCTCTTGTGGAATTGGCAAAGGGATATTTGCAAGCCCATAGACGGCTATGGTGAAAAAGGAAATATTTTCCGTTCAAAACTGGAAAGAAGCTTTCTGAGAAACTGCTCTGTGTTCTGTGAATTAATCTCACAGAGTTACATCTTTCCCTTCAAGAAGCCTTTCGCTAAGGTCGTTCTTGTGGAATTGGCAAAGCGATATTTGGAAACCCATAGAGGGCTATGGTGAAAAAGGAAATATCTTCCTTTCAAAACTGGAAAGAAGTTTTCTGAGAAACTGCTCTCTGTTCTGTTAATTCATCTCACAGAGTTACATTTTTCCCTTCAAGAAGCCTTTCGCTAAGGCTGTTCTTGTGGAATTGGCAAAGGGATATTTGGAGCCCATAGAGGCCTATGGTGAAAAAGGAAATATCTTCCTTTCAAAACTGGAAAGAAGCTTTCTGAGAAACTGCTCTGTGTTCTGTTAATTCATCTCACAGAGTTACATCTTTCCCTTCAAGAAGCCTTTCGCTAAGGCTGTTCTTGTGGAAATGGCAAAGGGATATTTGGAAGCCCATAGACGGCTATGGTGAAAAAGGAAATATCTTCCGTTCAAAACTGGAAAGAAGCTTTCTGAGAAACTGCTCTGTGTTCTGTGAATTCATCTCACAGAGTTACATCTTTCCCTTCAAGAAGCCTTTCGCTAAGTCTCTTCTTGTGGAATTGGCAAAGGGATATTTGGAAGCCCATAGAGGGCTATGGTGTAAAAGGAAATATCTTCCGTTCAAAACTGGAAAGAAGCTTTCTGAGAAACTGCTCTGTGTTCTGTGAATTCATCTCACAGAGTTACATCTTTCCCTTCAAGAAGCCTTTCGCTAAGGCTGTTCTTGTTGAATTGGCAAAGGGATATTTGGAAGCCCATAGACGGCTATGGTGAAAAAGGAAATATCTTCCGTTCAAAACTGGAAAGAAGCTTTCTGAGAAACTGCTCTGTGTTCTGTTAATTCATCTCACAGAGTTACATCTTTCCCTTCAAGAAGCCTTTCGCTAAGGCTGTTCTTGTGGAATTGGCAAAGGGATATTTGGAAGCCCATAGACGGCTATGGTGAAAAAGGAAATATCTTCCGTTCAAAACTGGAAAGAAGCTTTCTGAGAAACTGCTCTGTGTTCTGTTAATTCATCTCAGAGAGTTACATCTTTCCCTTCAAGAAGCCTTTCGCTAAGGCTGTTCTTGTGGAATTGGCAAAGGGATATTTGGAAGCCCATAGAGGGCTATGGTGAAAAAGGAAATATCTTCCGTTCAAAACTGGAAAGAAGCTTTCTGAGAAACTGCTCTGTGTTCTGTGAATTCATCTCAAAGAGTTACATCTTTCCCTTCAAGAAGCCTTTCGCTAAGGCTGTTCTTGTGGAATTGGCAAAGGGATATTTGGAAGCCCATAGAGGGCTATGGTGAAAAAGGAAATATCTTCCGTTCAAAACTGGAAAGAAGCTATCTGAGAAACAGCTCTGTGTTCTGTGAATTCATCTCACAGAGTTACATCTTTCCCTTCAAGAAGCCTTTCGCTAAGGCTGTTCTTGTGGAAATGGCAAAGGGATATTTGGAAGCCTATAGAGGGCTATGGTGAAAAAGGAAATATCTTCCGTTCAAAACTGGAAAGAAGCTTTCTGAGAAACTGCTCTGTGTTCTGTTAATTCATCTCACAGAGTTACATCTTTCCCTTCAAGAAGCCTTTCGCTAAGGCTGTTCTTGAGGAATTGGCAAAGGGATATTTGGAAGCCCATAGACGGATATGGTGAAAAAGGAAATATCTTCGGTTCAAAACTGGAAAGAAGCTATCTGAGAAACTGCTCTGTGTTCTGTTAATTCATCTCACAGAGTTACATCTTTCCCTTCAAGAAGCCTTTCGCTAAGGCTGTTCTTGTGGAATTGGCAAAGCGATTTTTGGAAACCCATAGAGGGCTATGGTGAAAAAGGAAATATCTTCCGTTCAAAACTGGAAAGAAGCTTTCTGAGAAACTGCTCTGTGTTCTGTTAATTCATCTCACAGAGTTACATCTTTCCCTTCAAGAAGCCTTTCGCTAAGGGTGTTCTTGAGGAATTGGCAAAGGGATATTTGGAAGCCCGTAGACGGGTATGGTTAAAAAGGAAATATCTTCCGTTCAAAACTGGAAAGAAGCTTTCTGAGAAACTGCTCTGTGTTCTGTGAATTCATCTCACAGAGTTACATCTTTCCCTTCAAGAAGCCTTTCGCTAAGGCTGTTCTTGTGGAATTGGCAAAGGGATATTTGGAAGCCCATAGACGCCTACGGTGAAAAAGGAAATATCTTCCGTTCAAAACTGGAAAGAAGCTTTCTGAGAAACTGCTCTGTGTTCTGTTAATTCATCTCACAGAGTTACATCTTTCCCTTCAAGAAGCCTTTCGCTAAGGCTGTTCTTGTGGAATTGGCAAAGCGATATTTGGAAGCCCATAGAGGGCTATGGTGAAAAAGGAAATATCTTCCGTTCAAAACTGGAAAGAAGCTTTCTGAGAAACTGCTCTGTGTTCTGTGAATTCATCTCACAGAGTTACATCTTTCCCTTCAAGAAGCCTTTCGCTAAGGCTGTTCTTGTGGAATTGGCAAAGGGATATTTGGAAGCCCATAGACGGCTATGGTGAAAAAGGAAATATCTTCCGTTCAAAACTGGAAAGAAGCTTTCTGAGAAACTGCTCTGTGTTCTGTGAATTCATTTCACAGAGTTACATCTTTCCCTTCAAGAAGCCTTTCGCTAAGGCTGTTCTTGTGGAATTGGCAAAGCGATATTTGGAAGCCCGTAGAGGGCTATGGTGAAAATGGAAATATCTTCCGTTCAAAACTGGAAAGAAGCTTTCTGAGAAACTGCTCTGTGTTCTGTGAATTCATCTCACAGAGTTACATCTTTCCCTTCAAGACGCCTTTCCCTAAGGCTGTTCTTGTGGAATTGGCAAAGGGATATTTGGAAGCCCATAGAGGGCTATGGTGAAAAAGGAAATATCTTCCGTTCAAAACTGGAAAGAAGCTTTCTGAGAAACTGCTCTGTGTTCTGTGAATTCATTTCACAGAGTTACATCTTTCCCTTCAAGAAGCCTTTCGCTAAGGCTGTTCTTGAGGAATTGGCAAAGGGATATTTGGAAGCCCATAGAGGCCTATGGTGAAAAAGGAAATATCTTCCGTTCAAAACTGGAAAGAAGCTTTCTGAGAAACTGCTCTGTGTTCTCTGAATTCATCTCACAGAGTTACATCTTTCCCTTCAAGAAGCCTTTCGCTAAGGCTGTTCTTGTGGAATTGGCAAAGGGATATTTGGAAGCCCATAGAGCGCTATGTTGAAAAAGGAAATATCTTCCGTTCAAAACTGGAAAGAAGCTTTCTGAGAAACTGCTCTGTGTTCTGTGAATTCATCTCAGAGATACATCTTTCCCTTGAAGAAGCTTTTCACTAAGGCTGTTCTTGTGGAATTGACAAAGGGATATTTGGAAGCCCATAGAGGGCTATGGTGAAAAAGGAAATATCTTCCGTTCAAAACTGGAAAGAAGCTTTCTGAGAAACTGCTCTGTGTTCTGTGAATTCATCTCACAGAGTTACATCTTTCCCTTCAAGAAGCCTTTCGCTAAGGCTGTTCTTGTGGAATTGGCAAAGGGATATTTGGAAGCCCATAGAGGCCTATGGTGAAAAAGGAAATATCTTCCGTTCAAAACTGGAAAGAAGCTTTCTGAGAAACTGCTCTGTGTTCTGTGAATTCATCTCACAGAGTTACATCTTTCCCTTCAAGAAGCCTTTCGCTAAGGCTGTTCTTGTGGAATTGGCAAAGGGATATTTGGAAGCCCATAGAGGTCTATGGTGAAAAGGGAAATATCTTCCGTTCAAAACTGGAAAGAAGCTTTCTGAGAAACTGCTCTGTGTTCTGTGAATTCAACTCACAGAGTTACATCTTTCCCTTCAATAAGCCTTTCGCTAAGGCTGCTCTTGTGGAATTGGCCAAGGGATATTTGCAAGCCCATAGAGGCCTATGGTGAAAAAGGAAATATCTTCCGTTCAAAACTGGAAAGAAGCTTTCTGAGAAACTGCTCTGTGTTCTGTGAATTCATCTCAAAGAGTTACATCTTTCCCTTCAAGAAGCCTTTCGCTAAGGCTGTTCTTGTGGAATTGGCAAAGGGATATTTGGAAGCCCATAGAGGGCTATGGTGAAAAAGGAAATATCTTCCGTTCAAAACTGGAAAGAAGCTATCTGAGAAACTGCTCTGTGTTCTGTGAATTCATCTCACAGAGTTACATCTTTCCCTTCAAGAAGCCTTTCGCTAAGGCTGTTCTTGTGGAAATGGCAAAGGGATATTTGGAAGCCTATAGAGGGCTATGGTGAAAAAGGAAATATCTTCCGTTCAAAACTGGAAAGAAGCTTTCTGAGAAACTGCTCTGTGTTCTGTTAATTCATCTCACAGAGTTACATCTTTCCCTTCAAGAAGCCTTTCGCTAAGGCTGTTCTTGAGGAATTGGCAAAGGGATATTTGGAAGCCCATAGACGGATATGGTGAAAAAGGAAATATCTTCCGTTCAAAACTGGAAAGAAGCTATCTGAGAAACTGCTCTGTGTTCTGTTAATTCATCTCACAGAGTTACATCTTTCCCTTCAAGAAGCCTTTCGCTAAGGCTGTTCTTGTGGAATTGGCAAAGCGATTTTTGGAAACCCATAGAGGGCTATGGTGAAAAAGGAAATATCTTCCTTTCAAAACTGGAAAGAAGCTTTCTGAGAAACTGCTCTGTGTTCTGTTAATTCATCTCACAGAGTTACATCTTTCCCTTCAAGAAGCCTTTCGCTAAGGGTGTTCTTGAGGAATTGGCAAAGGGATATTTGGAAGCCCTTAGACGGGTATGGTTAAAAAGGAAATATCTTCCGTTCAAAACTGGAAAGAAGCTTTCTGAGAAACTGCTCTGTGTTCTGTGAATTCATCTCACAGAGTTACATCTTTCCCTTCAAGAAGCCTTTCGCTAAGGCTGTTCTTGTGGAATTGGCAAAGGGATATTTGGAAGCCCATAGAGGGCTATGGTGAAAAGGGAAATATCTTCCGTTCAAAACTGGAAAGAAGCTTTCTGAGAAACTGCTCTGTGTTCTGTGAATTCATCTCACAGAGTTACATCTTTCCCTTCAATAAGCCTTTCGCTAAGGCTGCTCTTGTGGAATTGGCCAAGGGATATTTGGAAGCCCATAGAGGCCTATGGTGAAAAAGGAAATATCTTCCGTTCAAAACTGGAAAGAAGCTTTCTGAGAAACTGCTCTGTGTTCTGTGAATTCATCTCACAGAGTTACATCTTTCCCTTCAAGAAGCCTTTCGCTAAGACTGTTCTTGTGGAATTGACAAAGCGATATTTGGAAGCCCATAGAGGGCTATGGTGAAAAAGGAAATATCTTCCGTTCAAAACTGGAAAGAAGCTTTCTGAGAAACTGCTCTGTGTTCTGTGAATTCATCTCACAGAGTTACATCTTTCCCTTCAAGAAGCCTTTCGCTAAGGCTGCTCTTGTGGAATTGGCAAAGGGATATTTGCAAGCCCATAGACGGCTATGGTGAAAAAGGAAATATCTTCCGTTGAAAACTGGAAAGAAGCTTTCTGAGAAACTGCTCTGTGTTCTGTGAATTAATCTCACAGAGTTACATCTTTCCCTTCAAGAAGCCTTTCGCTAAGGCTGTTCTTGTGGAATTGGCAAAGCGATATTTGGAAACCCATAGAGGGCTATGGTGAAAAAGGAAATATCTTCCTTTCAAAACTGGAAAGAAGCTTTCTGAGAAACTGCTCTGTGTTCTGTTAATTCATCTCAGAGAGTTACATCTTTCCCTTTAAGAAGCCTTTCGCTAAGGCTGTTCTTGTGGAAATGGCAAAGGGATATTTTGAAGCCCATAGACGGCTATGGTGAAAAAGGAAATATCTTCCGTTCAAAACTGGAAAGAATCTTTCTGAGAAACTGCTCTGTGTTCTGTGAATTCATCTCACAGAGTTACATCTTTCCCTTCAAGAAGCCTTTCGCAAAGTCTCTTCTTGTGGATTTGGCAAAGGGATATTTGGAAGCCCATAGAGGGCTATGGTGTAAAAGGAAATATCTTCCGTTCAAAACTGGAAAGAAGCTTTCTGAGAAACTGCTCTGTGTTCTGTGAATTCATCTCACAGAGTTACATCTTTCCCTTCAAGAAGCCTTTCGCTAAGGCTGTTCTTGTGGAATTGGCAAAGGGATATTTGGAAGCCCATAGAGGGCTATGGTGAAAAAGCAAATATCTTCCGTTCAAAACTGGAAAGAATCTTTCTGAGAAACTGCTCTGTGTTCTGTGAATTCATCTCACAGAGTTACATCTTTCCCTTCAAGAAGCCTTTCGCTAAGGCTGTTCTTGTGGAATTGGCAAAGCGATATTTGGAAGCCCGTAGAGGGCTATGGTGAAAAACGAAATATCTTCCGTTCAAAACTGGAAAGAAGCTATCTGAGAAACTGCTCTGTGTTCTGTTAATTCATCTCACAGAGTTACATCTTTCCCTTCAAGAAGCCTTTCGCTAAGGCTGTTCTTGTGGAATTGGCAAAGCGATTTTTGGAAACCCATAGAGGGCTATGGTGAAAAAGGAAATATCTTCCGTTCAAAACTGGAAAGAAGCTTTCTGAGAAACTGCTCTGTGTTCTGTTAATTCATCTCACAGAGTTACATCTTTCCCTTCAAGAAGCCTTTCGCTAAGGGTGTTCTTGAGGAATTGGCAAAGGGATATTTGGAAGCCCGTAGACGGGTTTGGTTAAAAAGGAAATATCTTCCGTTCAAAACTGGAAAGAAGCTTTCTGAGAAACTGCTCTGTGTTCTGTGAATTCATCTCACAGAGTTACATCTTTCCCTTCAAGAAGCCTTTCGCTAAGGCTGTTCTTGTGGAATTGGCAAAGGGATATTTGGAAGCCCATAGACGCCTATGGTGAAAAAGGAAATATCTTCCGTTCAAAACTGGAAAGAAGCTTTCTGAGAAACTGCTCTGTGTTCTGTTAATTCATCTCACAGAGTTACATCTTTCCCTTCAAGAAGCCTTTCGCTAAGTCTGTTCTTGTGGAATTGGCAAAGCGATATTTGGAAGCCCGTAGAGGGCTATGGTGAAAAAGGAAATATCTTCCGTTCAAAACTGGAAAGAAGCTTTCTGAGAAACTGCTCTGTGTTCTGTTAATTCATCTCACAGAGTTACATCTTTCCCTTCAAGAAGCCTTTCGCTAAGGCTGTTCTTGTGGAATTGGCAAAGGGATATTTGGAAGCCCATAGACGACTATGGTGAAAAAGGAAATATCTTCCGTTCAAAACTGGAAAGAAGCTTTCTGAGAAACTGCTCTGTGTTCTGTGAATTCATTTCACAGAGTTACATCTTTCCCTTCAAGAAGCCTTTCGCTAAGGCTGTTCTTGTGGAATTGGCAAAGCGATATTTGGAAGCCCGTAGAGGGCTATGGTGAAAATGGAAATATCTTCCGTTCAAAACTGGAAAGAAGCTTTCTGAGAAACTGCTCTGTGTTCTGTGAATTCATCTCACAGAGCTACATGTTTCCCTTCAAGAAGCCTTTCCCTAAGGCTGTTCTTGTGGAATTGGCAAAGGGATATTTGGAAGCCCATAGAGGGCTATGGTGAAAAAGGAAATATCTTCCGTTCAAAACTGGAAAGAAGCTTTCTGAGAAACTGCTCTGTGGTCTGTGAATTCATTTCACAGAGTTACATCTTTCCCTTCAAGAAGCCTTTCGCTAAGGCTGTTCTTGTGGAATTGGCAAAGGGATATTTGGAAGCCCATAGAGGCCTATGGTTAAAAAGGAAATATCTTCCGTTCAAAACTGGAAAGAAGCTTTCTCCGAAACTGCTCTGTGTTCTCTGAATTCATCTCACAGAGTTACATCTTTCCCTTCAAGAAGCCTTTCGCTAAGGCTGTTCTTGTGGAATTGGCAAAGGGATATTTGGAAGCCCATAGAGCGCTATGTTGAAAAAGGAAATATCTTCCGTTCAAAACTGGAAAGAAGCTTTCTGAGAAACTGCTCTGTGTTCTGTGAATTCATCTCAGAGATACATCTTTCCCTTGAAGAAGCTTTTCACTAAGGCTGTTCTTGTGGAAATGACAAAGGGATATTTGGAAGCCCATAGAGGGCTATGGTGAAAAAGGAAATATCTTCCGTTCAAAACTGGAAAGAAGCTTTCTGAGAAACTGCTCTGTGTTCTGTCAATTCATCTCACAGAGTTACATCTTTCCCTTGAAGAAGCCTTTCGCCAAGGTTGTTCTTGTGGAATTGGAAAAGCGATATTTGGAAGCCCATAGAGGGCTATGTTGAAAAAGGAAATATCTTCCGTTCAAAACTGGAAAGAAGCTTTCTGAGAAACTGCTCTGTGTTCTGTTAATTCATCTCACAGAGTTACATCTTTCCCTTCAAGAAGCCTTTCGCTAAGGCTGTTCTTGTGGAAGTGACAAAGGGATATTTCGAAGCCCATAGACGGCTATGGTGAAAAAGGAAATATCTTCCGTTCAAAACTGGAAAGAAGGTTTCTGAGAAACTGCTCTGTGTTCTGTGAATTCATCTCACAGAGTTACATCTTTCCCTTCAAGAAGCCTTTCGCTGAGGCTGATCTTGTGGAATTGGCAAAGGGATATTTGGAAGCCCATAGACGGCTATGGTGAAAAAGGAAATATCTTCCGTTCAAAACTGGAAAGAAGCTTTCTGAGAAACTGCTCTGTGTTCTGTGAATTCATCTCACAGAGTTACATCTTTCCCTTCAAGAAGCCTTTCGCTAAGGCTGTTCTTGTGGAATTGGCAAAGGGATATTTGGAAGCCCATCGAGGCCTATGGTGAAAAAGGAAATATCTTCCGTTCAAAACTGGAAAGAAGCTTTCTGAGAAACTGCTCTGTGTTCTGTGAATTCATCTCACAGAGTTACATCTTTCCCTTCAAGAAGCCTTTCGCTAAGGCTGTTCTTGTGGAATTGGCAAAGGGATATTTGGAAACCCATACAGGGCTATGGTGAAAAGGGAAATATCTTCCTTTCAAAACTGGAAAAAGCTTTCTGAGAAACTGCTCTGTGTTCTGTGAATTCATCTCACAGAGTTACATCTTTCCCTTCAATAAGCCTTTCGCTAAGGCTGCTCTTGTGGAATTGGCCAAGGGATATTTGGAAGCCCATAGAGGCCTATGGTGAAAAAGGAAATATCTTCCGTTCAAAACTGGAAAGAAGCTTTCTGAGAAACTGCTCTGTGTTCTGTGAATTCATCTCACAGAGTTACATCTTTCCCTTCAAGAAGCCTTTCGCTAAGACTGTTCTTGTGGAATTGACAAAGCGATATTTGGAAGCCCATAGAGGGCTATGGTGAAAAAGGAAATATCTTCCGTTCAAAACTGGAAAGAATCTTTCTGAGAAACTGCTCTGTGTTCTGTGAATTCATCTCACAGAGTTACATCTTTCCCTTCAAGAATCCTTTCGCTAAGGCTGCTCTTGTGGAATTGGCAAAGGGATATTTGCAAGCCCATAGACGGCTATGGTGAAAAAGGAAATATTTTCCGTTCAAAACTGGAAAGAAGCTTTCTGAGAAACTGCTCTGTGTTCTGTGAATTAATCTCACAGAGTTACATCTTTCCCTTCAAGAAGCCTTTCGCTAAGGTCGTTCTTGTGGAATTGGCAAAGCGATATTTGGAAACCCATAGAGGGCTATGGTGAAAAAGGAAATATCTTCCTTTCAAAACTGGAAAGAAGTTTTCTGAGAAACTGCTCTCTGTTCTGTTAATTCATCTCACAGAGTTACATTTTTCCCTTCAAGAAGCCTTTCGCTAAGGCTGTTCTTGTGGAATTGGCAAAGGGATATTTGGAAGCCCATAGAGGCCTATGGTGAAAAAGGAAATATCTTCCTTTCAAAACTGGAAAGAAGCTTTCTGAGAAACTGCTCTGTGTTCTGTTAATTCATCTCACAGAGTTACATCTTTCCCTTCAAGAAGCCTTTCGCTAAGGCTGTTCTTGTGGAAATGGCAAAGGGATATTTGGAAGCCCATAGACGGCTATGGTGAAAAAGGAAATATCTTCCGTTCAAAACTGGAAAGAAGCTTTCTGAGAAACTGCTCTGTGTTCTGTGAATTCATCTCACAGAGTTACATCTTTCCCTTCAAGAAGCCTTTCGCTAAGTCTCTTCTTGTGGAATTGGCAAAGGGATATTTGGAAGCCCATAGAGGGCTATGGTGTAAAAGGAAATATCTTCCGTTCAAAACTGGAAAGAAGCTTTCTGAGAAACTGCTCTGTGTTCTGTGAATTCATCTCACAGAGTTACATCTTTCCCTTCAAGAAGCCTTTCGCTAAGGCTGTTCTTGTTGAATTGGCAAAGGGATATTTGGAAGCCCATAGACGGCTATGGTGAAAAAGGAAATATCTTCCGTTCAAAACTGGAAAGAAGCTTTCTGAGAAACTGCTCTGTGTTCTGTTAATTCATCTCACAGAGTTACATCTTTCCCTTCAAGAAGCCTTTCGCTAAGGCTGTTCTTGTGGAATTGGCAAAGGGATATTTGGAAGCCCATAGACGGCTATGGTGAAAAAGGAAATATCTTCCGTTCAAAACTGGAAAGAAGCTTTCTGAGAAACTGCTCTGTGTTCTGTTAATTCATCTCAGAGAGTTACATCTTTCCCTTCAAGAAGCCTTTCGCTAAGGCTGTTCTTGTGGAATTGGCAAAGGGATATTTGGAAGCCCATAGAGGGCTATGGTGAAAAAGGAAATATCTTCCGTTCAAAACTGGAAAGAAGCTTTCTGAGAAACTGCTCTGTGTTCTGTAAATTCATCTCAAAGAGTTACATCTTTCCCTTCAAGAAGCCTTTCGCTAAGGCTGTTCTTGTGGAATTGGCAAAGGGATATTTGGAAGCCCATAGAGGGCTATGGTGAAAAAGGAAATATCTTCCGTTCAAAACTGGAAAGAAGCTATCTGAGAAACAGCTCTGTGTTCTGTGAATTCATCTCACAGAGTTACATCTTTCCCTTCAAGAAGCCTTTCGCTAAGGCTGTTCTTGTGGAAATGGCAAAGGGATATTTGGAAGCCTATAGAGGGCTATGGTGAAAAAGGAAATATCTTCCGTTCAAAACTGGAAAGAAGCTTTCTGAGAAACTGCTCTGTGTTCTGTTAATTCATCTCACAGAGTTACATCTTTCCCTTCAAGAAGCCTTTCGCTAAGGCTGTTCTTGAGGAATTGGCAAAGGGATATTTGGAAGCCCATAGACGGATATGGTGAAAAAGGAAATATCTTCGGTTCAAAACTGGAAAGAAGCTATCTGAGAAACTGCTCTGTGTTCTGTTAATTCATCTCACAGAGTTACATCTTTCCCTTCAAGAAGCCTTTCGCTAAGGCTGTTCTTGTGGAATTGGCAAAGCGATTTTTGGAAACCCATAGAGGGCTATGGTGAAAAAGGAAATATCTTCCGTTCAAAACTGGAAAGAAGCTTTCTGAGAAACTGCTCTGTGTTCTGTTAATTCATCTCACAGAGTTACATCTTTCCCTTCAAGAAGCCTTTCGCTAAGGGTGTTCTTGAGGAATTGGCAAAGGGATATTTGGAAGCCCGTAGACGGGTATGGTTAAAAAGGAAATATCTTCCGTTCAAAACTGGAAAGAAGCTTTCTGAGAAACTGCTCTGTGTTCTGTGAATTCATCTCACAGAGTTACATCTTTCCCTTCAAGAAGCCTTTCGCTAAGGCTGTTCTTGTGGAATTGGCAAAGGGATATTTGGAAGCCCATAGACGCCTACGGTGAAAAAGGAAATATCTTCCGTTCAAAACTGGAAAGAAGCTTTCTGAGAAACTGCTCTGTGTTCTGTTAATTCATCTCACAGAGTTACATCTTTCCCTTCAAGAAGCCTTTCGCTAAGGCTGTTCTTGTGGAATTGGCAAAGCGATATTTGGAAGCCCATAGAGGGCTATGGTGAAAAAGGAAATATCTTCCGTTCAAAACTGGAAAGAAGCTTTCTGAGAAACTGCTCTGTGTTCTGTGAATTCATCTCACAGAGTTACATCTTTCCCTTCAAGAAGCCTTTCGCTAAGGCTGTTCTTGTGGAATTGGCAAAGGGATATTTGGAAGCCCATAGACGGCTATGGTGAAAAAGGAAATATCTTCCGTTCAAAACTGGAAAGAAGCTTTCTGAGAAACTGCTCTGTGTTCTGTGAATTCATTTCACAGAGTTACATCTTTCCCTTCAAGAAGCCTTTCGCTAAGGCTGTTCTTGTGGAATTGGCAAAGCGATATTTGGAAGCCCGTAGAGGGCTATGGTGAAAATGGAAATATCTTCCGTTCAAAACTGGAAAGAAGCTTTCTGAGAAACTGCTCTGTGTTCTGTGAATTCATCTCACAGAGTTACATCTTTCCCTTCAAGAAGCCTTTCCCTAAGGCTGTTCTTGTGGAATTGGCAAAGGGATATTTGGAAGCCCATAGAGGGCTATGGTGAAAAAGGAAATATCTTCCGTTCAAAACTGGAAAGAAGCTTTCTGAGAAACTGCTCTGTGTTCTGTGAATTCATTTCACAGAGTTACATCTTTCCCTTCAAGAAGCCTTTCGCTAAGGCTGTTCTTGAGGAATTGGCAAAGGGATATTTGGAAGCCCATAGAGGCCTATGGTGAAAAAGGAAATATCTTCCGTTCAAAACTGGAAAGAAGCTTTCTGAGAAACTGCTCTGTGTTCTCTGAATTCATCTCACAGAGTTACATCTTTCCCTTCAAGAAGCCTTTCGCTAAGGCTGTTCTTGTGGAATTGGCAAAGGGATATTTGGAAGCCCATAGAGCGCTATGTTGAAAAAGGAAATATCTTCCGTTCAAAACTGGAAAGAAGCTTTCTGAGAAACTGCTCTGTGTTCTGTGAATTCATCTCAGAGATACATCTTTCCCTTGAAGAAGCTTTTCACTAAGGCTGTTCTTGTGGAATTGACAAAGGGATATTTGGAAGCCCATAGAGGGCTATGGTGAAAAAGGAAATATCTTCCGTTCAAAACTGGAAAGAAGCTTTCTGAGAAACTGCTCTGTGTTCTGTCAATTCATCTCACAGAGTTACATCTTTCCCTTGAAGAAGCCTTTCGCTAAGGTTGTTCTTGTGGAATTGGAAAAGCGATATTTGGAAGCCCATAGAGGGCTATGGTGAAAAACGAAATATCTTCCGTTCAAAACTGGAAAGAAGCTTTCTGAGAAACTGCTCTGTGTTCTGTGAATTCATCTCACAGAGTTACATCTTTCCCTTCAAGAAGCCTTTCGCTAAGGCTGTTCTTGTGGAAATGGCAAAGGGATATTTGGAAGCCTATAGAGGGCTATGGTGAAAAAGGAAATATCTTCCGTTCAAAACTGGAAAGAAGCTTTCTGAGAAACTGCTCTGTGTTCTGTTAATTCATCTCACAGAGTTACATCTTTCCCTTCAAGAAGCCTTTCGCTAAGGCTGTTCTTGAGGAATTGGCAAAGGGATATTTGGAAGCCCATAGACGGATATGGTGAAAAAGGAAATATCTTCGGTTCAAAACTGGAAAGAAGCTATCTGAGAAACTGCTCTGTGTTCTGTTAATTCATCTCACAGAGTTACATCTTTCCCTTCAAGAAGCCTTTCGCTAAGGCTGTTCTTGTGGAATTGGCAAAGCGATTTTTGGAAACCCATAGAGGGCTATGGTGAAAAAGGAAATATCTTCCGTTCAAAACTGGAAAGAAGCTTTCTGAGAAACTGCTCTGTGTTCTGTTAATTCATCTCACAGAGTTACATCTTTCCCTTCAAGAAGCCTTTCGCTAAGGGTGTTCTTGAGGAATTGGCAAAGGGATATTTGGAAGCCCGTAGACGGGTATGGTTAAAAAGGAAATATCTTCCGTTCAAAACTGGAAAGAAGCTTTCTGAGAAACTGCTCTGTGTTCTGTGAATTCATCTCACAGAGTTACATCTTTCCCTTCAAGAAGCCTTTCGCTAAGGCTGTTCTTGTGGAATTGGCAAAGGGATATTTGGAAGCCCATAGACGCCTACGGTGAAAAAGGAAATATCTTCCGTTCAAAACTGGAAAGAAGCTTTCTGAGAAACTGCTCTGTGTTCTGTTAATTCATCTCACAGAGTTACATCTTTCCCTTCAAGAAGCCTTTCGCTAAGGCTGTTCTTGTGGAATTGGCAAAGCGATATTTGGAAGCCCATAGAGGGCTATGGTGAAAAAGGAAATATCTTCCGTTCAAAACTGGAAAGAAGCTTTCTGAGAAACTGCTCTGTGTTCTGTGAATTCATCTCACAGAGTTACATCTTTCCCTTCAAGAAGCCTTTCGCTAAGGCTGTTCTTGTGGAATTGGCAAAGGGATATTTGGAAGCCCATAGACGGCTATGGTGAAAAAGGAAATATCTTCCGTTCAAAACTGGAAAGAAGCTTTCTGAGAAACTGCTCTGTGTTCTGTGAATTCATTTCACAGAGTTACATCTTTCCCTTCAAGAAGCCTTTCGCTAAGGCTGTTCTTGTGGAATTGGCAAAGCGATATTTGGAAGCCCATAGAGGGCTATGGTGAAAAACGAAATATCTTCCGTTCAAAACTGGAAAGAAGCTTTCTGAGAAACTGCTCTGTGTTCTGTGAATTCATCTCACAGAGTTACATCTTTCCCTTCAAGAAGCCTTTCGCTAAGGCTGTTCTTGTGGAATTGGCAAAGGGATATTTGGAAGCCCATAGAGGCCTATGGTGAAAAAGGAAATATCTTCCGTTCAAAACTGGAAAGAAGCTTTCTGAGAAACTGCTCTGTGTTCTGTGAATTCATCTCACAGAGTTACATCTTTCCCTTCAAGAAGCCTTTCGCTAAGGCTGTTCTTGTGGAATTGGCAAAGGGATATTTGGAAGCCCATAGAGGTCTATGGTGAAAAGGGAAATATCTTCCGTTCAAAACTGGAAAGAAGCTTTCTGAGAAACTGCTCTGTGTTCTGTGAATTCAACTCACAGAGTTACATCTTTCCCTTCAATAAGCCTTTCGCTAAGGCTGCTCTTGTGGAATTGGCCAAGGGATATTTGCAAGCCCATAGAGGCCTATGGTGAAAAAGGAAATATCTTCCGTTCAAAACTGGAAAGAAGCTTTCTGAGAAACTGCTCTGTGTTCTGTGAATTCATCTCAAAGAGTTACATCTTTCCCTTCAAGAAGCCTTTCGCTAAGGCTGTTCTTGTGGAATTGGCAAAGGGATATTTGGAAGCCCATAGAGGGCTATGGTGAAAAAGGAAATATCTTCCGTTCAAAACTGGAAAGAAGCTATCTGAGAAACTGCTCTGTGTTCTGTGAATTCATCTCACAGAGTTACATCTTTCCCTTCAAGAAGCCTTTCGCTAAGGCTGTTCTTGTGGAAATGGCAAAGGGATATTTGGAAGCCTATAGAGGGCTATGGTGAAAAAGGAAATATCTTCCGTTCAAAACTGGAAAGAAGCTTTCTGAGAAACTGCTCTGTGTTCTGTTAATTCATCTCACAGAGTTACATCTTTCCCTTCAAGAAGCCTTTCGCTAAGGCTGTTCTTGAGGAATTGGCAAAGGGATATTTGGAAGCCCATAGACGGATATGGTGAAAAAGGAAATATCTTCCGTTCAAAACTGGAAAGAAGCTATCTGAGAAACTGCTCTGTGTTCTGTTAATTCATCTCACAGAGTTACATCTTTCCCTTCAAGAAGCCTTTCGCTAAGGCTGTTCTTGTGGAATTGGCAAAGCGATTTTTGGAAACCCATAGAGGGCTATGGTGAAAAAGGAAATATCTTCCTTTCAAAACTGGAAAGAAGCTTTCTGAGAAACTGCTCTGTGTTCTGTTAATTCATCTCACAGAGTTACATCTTTCCCTTCAAGAAGCCTTTCGCTAAGGGTGTTCTTGAGGAATTGGCAAAGGGATATTTGGAAGCCCTTAGACGGGTATGGTTAAAAAGGAAATATCTTCCGTTCAAAACTGGAAAGAAGCTTTCTGAGAAACTGCTCTGTGTTCTGTGAATTCATCTCACAGAGTTACATCTTTCCCTTCAAGAAGCCTTTCGCTAAGGCTGTTCTTGTGGAATTGGCAAAGGGATATTTGGAAGCCCATAGAGGGCTATGGTGAAAAGGGAAATATCTTCCGTTCAAAACTGGAAAGAAGCTTTCTGAGAAACTGCTCTGTGTTCTGTGAATTCATCTCACAGAGTTACATCTTTCCCTTCAATAAGCCTTTCGCTAAGGCTGCTCTTGTGGAATTGGCCAAGGGATATTTGGAAGCCCATAGAGGCCTATGGTGAAAAAGGAAATATCTTCCGTTCAAAACTGGAAAGAAGCTTTCTGAGAAACTGCTCTGTGTTCTGTGAATTCATCTCACAGAGTTACATCTTTCCCTTCAAGAAGCCTTTCGCTAAGACTGTTCTTGTGGAATTGACAAAGCGATATTTGGAAGCCCATAGAGGGCTATGGTGAAAAAGGAAATATCTTCCGTTCAAAACTGGAAAGAAGCTTTCTGAGAAACTGCTCTGTGTTCTGTGAATTCATCTCACAGAGTTACATCTTTCCCTTCAAGAAGCCTTTCGCTAAGGCTGCTCTTGTGGAATTGGCAAAGGGATATTTGCAAGCCCATAGACGGCTATGGTGAAAAAGGAAATATCTTCCGTTGAAAACTGGAAAGAAGCTTTCTGAGAAACTGCTCTGTGTTCTGTGAATTAATCTCACAGAGTTACATCTTTCCCTTCAAGAAGCCTTTCGCTAAGGCTGTTCTTGTGGAATTGGCAAAGCGATATTTGGAAACCCATAGAGGGCTATGGTGAAAAAGGAAATATCTTCCTTTCAAAACTGGAAAGAAGCTTTCTGAGAAACTGCTCTGTGTTCTGTTAATTCATCTCAGAGAGTTACATCTTTCCCTTCAAGAAGCCTTTCGCTAAGGCTGTTCTTGTGGAAATGGCAAAGGGATATTTTGAAGCCCATAGACGGCTATGGTGAAAAAGGAAATATCTTCCGTTCAAAACTGGAAAGAATCTTTCTGAGAAACTGCTCTGTGTTCTGTGAATTCATCTCACAGAGTTACATCTTTCCCTTCAAGAAGCCTTTCGCAAAGTCTCTTCTTGTGGATTTGGCAAAGGGATATTTGGAAGCCCATAGAGGGCTATGGTGTAAAAGGAAATATCTTCCGTTCAAAACTGGAAAGAAGCTTTCTGAGAAACTGCTCTGTGTTCTGTGAATTCATCTCACAGAGTTACATCTTTCCCTTCAAGAAGCCTTTCGCTAAGGCTGTTCTTGTGGAATTGGCAAAGGGATATTTGGAAGCCCATAGAGGGCTATGGTGAAAAAGCAAATATCTTCCGTTCAAAACTGGAAAGAATCTTTCTGAGAAACTGCTCTGTGTTCTGTGAATTCATCTCACAGAGTTACATCTTTCCCTTCAAGAAGCCTTTCGCTAAGGCTGTTCTTGTGGAATTGGCAAAGCGATATTTGGAAGCCCGTAGAGGGCTATGGTGAAAAACGAAATATCTTCCGTTCAAAACTGGAAAGAAGCTATCTGAGAAACTGCTCTGTGTTCTGTTAATTCATCTCACAGAGTTACATCTTTCCCTTCAAGAAGCCTTTCGCTAAGGCTGTTCTTGTGGAATTGGCAAAGCGATTTTTGGAAACCCATAGAGGGCTATGGTGAAAAAGGAAATATCTTCCGTTCAAAACTGGAAAGAAGCTTTCTGAGAAACTGCTCTGTGTTCTGTTAATTCATCTCACAGAGTTACATCTTTCCCTTCAAGAAGCCTTTCGCTAAGGGTGTTCTTGAGGAATTGGCAAAGGGATATTTGGAAGCCCGTAGACGGGTTTGGTTAAAAAGGAAATATCTTCCGTTCAAAACTGGAAAGAAGCTTTCTGAGAAACTGCTCTGTGTTCTGTGAATTCATCTCACAGAGTTACATCTTTCCCTTCAAGAAGCCTTTCGCTAAGGCTGTTCTTGTGGAATTGGCAAAGGGATATTTGGAAGCCCATAGACGCCTATGGTGAAAAAGGAAATATCTTCCGTTCAAAACTGGAAAGAAGCTTTCTGAGAAACTGCTCTGTGTTCTGTTAATTCATCTCACAGAGTTACATCTTTCCCTTCAAGAAGCCTTTCGCTAAGGCTGTTCTTGTGGAATTGGCAAAGCGATATTTGGAAGCCCGTAGAGGGCTATGGTGAAAAAGGAAATATCTTCCGTTCAAAACTGGAAAGAAGCTTTCTGAGAAACTGCTCTGTGTTCTGTTAATTCATCTCACAGAGTTACATCTTTCCCTTCAAGAAGCCTTTCGCTAAGGCTGTTCTTGTGGAATTGGCAAAGGGATATTTGGAAGCCCATAGACGGCTATGGTGAAAAAGGAAATATCTTCCGTTCAAACCTGGAAAGAAGCTTTCTGAGAAACTGCTCTGTGTTCTGTGAATTCATTTCACAGAGTTACATCTTTCCCTTCAAGAAGCCTTTCGCTAAGGCTGTTCTTGTGGAATTGGCAAAGCGATATTTGGAAGCCCGTAGAGGGCTATGGTGAAAATGGAAATATCTTCCGTTCAAAACTGGAAAGAAGCTTTCTGAGAAACTGCTCTGTGTTCTGTGAATTCATCTCACAGAGCTACATGTTTCCCTTCAAGAAGCCTTTCCCTAAGGCTGTTCTTGTGGAATTGGCAAAGGGATATTTGGAAGCCCATAGAGGGCTATGGTGAAAAAGGAAATATCTTCCGTTCAAAACTGGAAAGAAGCTTTCTGAGAAACTGCTCTGTGGTCTGTGAATTCATTTCACAGAGTTACATCTTTCCCTTCAAGAAGCCTTTCGCTAAGGCTGTTCTTGTGGAATTGGCAAAGGGATATTTGGAAGCCCATAGAGGCCTATGGTGAAAAAGGAAATATCTTCCGTTCAAAACTGGAAAGAAGCTTTCTGAGAAACTGCTCTGTGTTCTCTGAATTCATCTCACAGAGTTACATCTTTCTCTTCAAGAAGCCTTTCGATAAGGCTGTTCTTGTGGAATTGGCAAAGGGATATTTGGAAGCCCATAGAGCGCTATGTTGAAAAAGGAAATATCTTCCGTTCAAAACTGGAAAGAAGCTTTCTGAGAAACTGCTCTGTGTTCTGTGAATTCATGTCAGAGATACATCTTTCCCTTGAAGAAGCTTTACACTAAGGCTGTTCTTGTGGAATTGACAAAGGGATATTTGGAAGCCCATAGAGGGCTATGGTGAAAAAGGAAATATCTTCCGTTCAAAACTGGAAAGAAGCTTTCTGAGAAACTGCTCTGTGTTCTGTCAATTCATCTCACAGAGTTACATCTTTCCCTTGAAGAAGCCTTTCGCTAAGGTTGTTCTTGTGGAATTGGAAAAGCGATATTTGGAAGCCCATAGAGGGCTATGTTGAAAAAGGAAATATCTTCCGTTCAAAACTGGAAAGAAGCTTTCTGAGAAACTGCTCTGTGTTCTGTTAATTCATCTCACAGAGTTACATCTTTCCCTTCAAGAAGCCTTTCGCTAAGGCTGTTCTTGTGGAAGTGACAAAGGGATATTTCGAAGCCCATAGACGGCTATGGTGAAAAAGGAAATATCTTCCGTTCAAAACTTGAAAGAAGGTTTCTGAGAAACCGCTCTGTGTTCTGTGAATTCATCTCACAGAGTTACATCTTTCCCTTCAAGAAGCCTTTCGCTAAGGCTGATCTTGTGGAATTGGCAAAGGGATATTTGGAAGCCCATAGACGGCTATGGTGAAAAAGGAAATATCTTCCGTTCAAAACTGGAAAGAAGCTTTCTGAGAAACTGCTCTGTGTTCTGTGAATTCATCTCACAGAGTTACATCTTTCCCTTCAAGAAGCCTTTCGCTAAGGCTGTTCTTGTGGAATTGGCAAAGGGATATTTGGAAGCCCATAGAGGCCTATGGTGAAAAAGGAAATATCTTCCGTTCAAAACTGGAAAGAAGCTTTCTGAGAAACTGCTCTGTGTTCTGTGAATTCATCTCACAGAGTTACATCTTTCCCTTCAAGAAGCCTTTCGCTAAGGCTGCTCTTGTGGAATTGGCAAAGGGATATTTGCAAGCCCATAGACGGCTATGGTGAAAAAGGAAATATCTTCCGTTCAAAACTGGAAAGAAGCTTTCTGAGAAACTGCTCTGTGTTCTGTGAATTAATCTCACAGAGTTACATCTTTCCCTTCAAGAAGCCTTTCGCTAAGGTCGTTCTTGTGGAATTGGCAAAGCGATATTTGGAAACCCAGAGAGGGCTATGGTGAAAAAGGAAATATCTTCCTTTCAAAACTGGAAAGAAGTTTTCTGAGAAACTGCTCTCTGTTCTGTTAATTCATCTCACAGAGTTACATTTTTCCCTTCAAGAAGCCTTTCGCTAAGGCTGTTCTTGTGGAATTGGCAAAGGGATATTTGGAAGCCCATAGAGGCCTATGGTGAAAAAGGAAATATCTTCCTTTCAAAACTGGAAAGAAGCTTTCTGAGAAACTGCTCTGTGTTCTGTTAATTCATCTCACAGAGTTACATCTTTCCCTTCAAGAAGCCTTTCGCTAAGGCTGTTCTTGTGGAAATGGCAAAGGGATATTTGGAAGCCCATAGACGGCTATGGTGAAAAAGGAAATATCTTCCGTTCAAAACTGGAAAGAAGCTTTCTGAGAAACTGCTCTGTGTTCTGTGAATTCATCTCACAGAGTTACATCTTTCCCTTCAAGAAGCCTTTCGCTACGTCTCTTCTTGTGGAATTGGCAAAGGGATATTTGGAAGCCCATAGAGGGCTATGGTGTAAAAGGAAATATCTTCCGTTCAAAACTGGAAAGAAGCTTTCTGAGAAACTGCTCTGTGTTCTGTGAATTCATCTCACAGAGTTACATCTTTCCCTTCAAGAAGCCTTTCGCTAAGGCTGTTCTTGTGGAAGTGACAAAGGGATATTTCGAAGCCCATAGACGGCTATGGTGAAAAAGGAAATATCTTCCGTTCAAAACTTGAAAGAAGGTTTCTGAGAAACCGCTCTGTGTTCTGTGAATTCATCTCACAGAGTTACATCTTTCCCTTCAAGAAGCCTTTCGCTGAGGCTGATCTTGTGGAATTGGCAAAGGGATATTTGGAAGCCCATAGACGGCTATGGTGAAAAAGGAAATATCTTCCGTTCAAAACTGGAAAGAAGCTTTCTGAGAAACTGCTCTGTGTTCTGTTAATTCATCTCACAGAGTTACATCTTTCCCTTCAAGAAGCCTTTCGCTAAGGCTGTTCTTGTGGAATTGGCAAAGGGATATTTGGAAGCCCATAGAGGCCTATGGTGAAAAAGGAAATATCTTCCGTTCAAAACTGGAAAGAAGCTTTCTGAGAAACTGCTCTGTGTTCTGTGAATTCATCTCACAGAGTTACATCTTTCCCTTCAAGAAGCCTTTCGCTAAGGCTGCTCTTGTGGAATTGGCAAAGGGATATTTGCAAGCCCATAGACGGCTATGGTGAAAAAGGAAATATCTTCCGTTCAAAACTGGAAAGAAGCTTTCTGAGAAACTGCTCTGTGTTCTGTGAATTAATCTCACAGAGTTACATCTTTCCCTTCAAGAAGCCTTTCGCTAAGGTCGTTCTTGTGGAATTGGCAAAGCGATATTTGGAAACCCAGAGAGGGCTATGGTGAAAAAGGAAATATCTTCCTTTCAAAACTGGAAAGAAGTTTTCTGAGAAACTGCTCTCTGTTCTGTTAATTCATCTCACAGAGTTACATTTTTCCCTTCAAGAAGCCTTTCGCTAAGGCTGTTCTTGTGGAATTGGCAAAGGGATATTTGGAAGCCCATAGAGGCCTATGGTGAAAAAGGAAATATCTTCCTTTCATAACTGGAAAGAAGCTTTCTGAGAAACTGCTCTGTGTTCTGTTAATTCATCTCACAGAGTTACATCTTTCCCTTCAAGAAGCCTTTCGCTAAGGCTGTTCTTGTGGAAATGGCAAAGGGATATTTGGAAGCCCATAGACGGCTATGGTGAAAAAGGAAATATCTTCCGTTCAAAACTGGAAAGAAGCTTTCTGAGAAACTGCTCTGTGTTCTGTGAATTCATCTCACAGAGTTACATCTTTCCCTTCAAGAAGCCTTTCGCTACGTCTCTTCTTGTGGAATTGGCAAAGGGATATTTGGAAGCCCATAGAGGGCTATGGTGTAAAAGGAAATATCTTCCGTTCAAAACTGGAAAGAAGCTTTCTGAGAAACTGCTCTGTGTTCTGTGAATTCATCTCACAGAGTTACATCTTTCCCTTCAAGAAGCCTTTCGCTAAGGCTGTTCTTGTGGAATTGGCAAAGGGGTATTTGGAAGCCCATAGACGGCTATGGTGAAAAAGGAAATATCTTCCGTTCAAAACTGGAAAGAAGCTTTCTGAGAAACTGCTCTGTGTTCTGTTAATTCATCTCACAGAGTTACATCTTTCCCTTCAAGAAGCCTTTCGCTAAGGCTGTTCTTGTGGAATTGGCAAAGGGATATTTGGAAGCCCATAGACGGCTATGGTGAAAAAGGAAATATCTTCCGTTCAAAACTGGAAAGAAGCTTTCTGAGAAACTGCTCTGTGTTCTGTTAATTCATCTCAGAGAGTTACATCTTTCCCTTCAAGAAGCCTTTCGCTAAGGCTGTTCTTGTGGAATTGGCAAAGGGATATTTGGAAGCCCATAGAGGGCTATGGTGAAAAAGGAAATATCTTCCGTTCAAAACTGGAAAGAAGCTTTCTGAGAGACTGCTCTGTGTTCTGTGAATTCATCTCAAAGAGTTACATCTTTCCCTTCAAGAAGCCTTTCGCTAAGGCTGTTCTTGTGGAATTGGCAAAGGGATATTTGGAAGCCCATAGAGGGCTATGGTGAAAAAGGAAATATCTTCCGTTCAAAACTGGAAAGAAGCTATCTGAGAAACTGCTCTGTGTTCTGTGAATTCATCTCACAGAGTTACATCTTTCCCTTCAAGAAGCCTTTCGCTAAGGCTGTTCTTGTGGAAATGGCAAAGGGATATTTGGAAGCCTATAGAGGGCTATGGTGAAAAAGGAAATATCTTCCGTTCAAAACTGGAAAGAAGCTTTCTGAGAAACTGCTCTGTGTTCTGTGAATTCATCTCACAGAGTTACATCTTTCCCTTCAAGAAGCCTTTCGCTAAGGCTGTTCTTGAGGAATTGGCAAAGGGATATTTGGAAGCCCATAGACGGATATGGTGAAAAAGGAAATATCTTTCGTTCAAAACTGGAAAGAAGCTATCTGAGAAACTGCTCTGTGTTCTGTTAATTCATCTCACAGAGTTACATCTTTCCCTTCAAGAAGCCTTTCGCTAAGGCTGTTCTTGTGGAATTGGCAAAGCGATTTTTGGAAACCCATAGAGGGCTATGGTGAAAAAGGAAATATCTTCCGTTCAAAACTGGAAAGAAGCTTTCTGAGAAACTGCTCTGTGTTCTGTTAATTCATCTCACAGAGTTACATCTTTCCCTTCAAGAAGCCTTTCGCTAAGGCTGTTCTTGAGGAATTGGCAAAGGGATATTTGGAAGCCCGTAGACGGGTATGGTTAAAAAGGAAATATCTTCCGTTCAAAACTGGAAAGAAGCTTTCTGAGAAACTGCTCTGTGTTCTGTGAATTCATCTCACAGAGTTACATCTTTCCCTTCAAGAAGCCTTTCGCTAAGGCTGTTCTTGTGGAATTGGCAAAGGGATATTTGGAAGCCCATAGACGCCTATGGTGAAAAAGGAAATATCTTCCGTTCAAAACTGGAAAGAAGCTTTCTGAGAAACTGCTCTGTGTTCTGTTAATTCATCTCACAGAGTTACATCTTTCCCTTCAAGAAGCCTTTCGCTAAGGCTGTTCTTGTGGAATTGGCAAAGGGATATTTGGAAGCCCATAGAGGCCTATGGTGAAAAAGGAAATATCTTCCGTTCAAAACTGGAAAGAAGCTTTCTGAGAAACTGCTCTGTGTTCTGTGAATTCATCTCACAGAGTTACATCTTTCCCTTCAAGAAGCCTTTCGCTAAGGCTGCTCTTGTGGAATTGGCAAAGGGATATTTGCAAGCCCATAGACGGCTATGGTGAAAAAGGAAATATCTTCCGTTCAAAACTGGAAAGAAGCTTTCTGAGAAACTGCTCTGTGTTCTGTGAATTAATCTCACAGAGTTACATCTTTCCCTTCAAGAAGCCTTTCGCTAAGGTCGTTCTTGTGGAATTGGCAAAGCGATATTTGGAAACCCAGAGAGGGCTATGGTGAAAAAGGAAATATCTTCCTTTCAAAACTGGAAAGAAGTTTTCTGAGAAACTGCTCTCTGTTCTGTTAATTCATCTCACAGAGTTACATTTTTCCCTTCAAGAAGCCTTTCGCTAAGGCTGTTCTTGTGGAATTGGCAAAGGGATATTTGGAAGCCCATAGAGGCCTATGGTGAAAAAGGAAATATCTTCCTTTCATAACTGGAAAGAAGCTTTCTGAGAAACTGCTCTGTGTTCTGTTAATTCATCTCACAGAGTTACATCTTTCCCTTCAAGAAGCCTTTCGCTAAGGCTGTTCTTGTGGAAATGGCAAAGGGATATTTGGAAGCCCATAGACGGCTATGGTGAAAAAGGAAATATCTTCCGTTCAAAACTGGAAAGAAGCTTTCTGAGAAACTGCTCTGTGTTCTGTGAATTCATCTCACAGAGTTACATCTTTCCCTTCAAGAAGCCTTTCGCTACGTCTCTTCTTGTGGAATTGGCAAAGGGATATTTGGAAGCCCATAGAGGGCTATGGTGTAAAAGGAAATATCTTCCGTTCAAAACTGGAAAGAAGCTTTCTGAGAAACTGCTCTGTGTTCTGTGAATTCATCTCACAGAGTTACATCTTTCCCTTCAAGAAGCCTTTCGCTAAGGCTGTTCTTGTGGAATTGGCAAAGGGGTATTTGGAAGCCCATAGACGGCTATGGTGAAAAAGGAAATATCTTCCGTTCAAAACTGGAAAGAAGCTTTCTGAGAAACTGCTCTGTGTTCTGTTAATTCATCTCACAGAGTTACATCTTTCCCTTCAAGAAGCCTTTCGCTAAGGCTGTTCTTGTGGAATTGGCAAAGGGATATTTGGAAGCCCATAGACGGCTATGGTGAAAAAGGAAATATCTTCCGTTCAAAACTGGAAAGAAGCTTTCTGAGAAACTGCTCTGTGTTCTGTTAATTCATCTCAGAGAGTTACATCTTTCCCTTCAAGAAGCCTTTCGCTAAGGCTGTTCTTGTGGAATTGGCAAAGGGATATTTGGAAGCCCATAGAGGGCTATGGTGAAAAAGGAAATATCTTCCGTTCAAAACTGGAAAGAAGCTTTCTGAGAGACTGCTCTGTGTTCTGTGAATTCATCTCAAAGAGTTACATCTTTCCCTTCAAGAAGCCTTTCGCTAAGGCTGTTCTTGTGGAATTGGCAAAGGGATATTTGGAAGCCCATAGAGGGCTATGGTGAAAAAGGAAATATCTTCCGTTCAAAACTGGAAAGAAGCTATCTGAGAAACTGCTCTGTGTTCTGTGAATTCATCTCACAGAGTTACATCTTTCCCTTCAAGAAGCCTTTCGCTAAGGCTGTTCTTGTGGAAATGGCAAAGGGATATTTGGAAGCCTATAGAGGGCTATGGTGAAAAAGGAAATATCTTCCGTTCAAAACTGGAAAGAAGCTTTCTGAGAAACTGCTCTGTGTTCTGTGAATTCATCTCACAGAGTTACATCTTTCCCTTCAAGAAGCCTTTCGCTAAGGCTGTTCTTGAGGAATTGGCAAAGGGATATTTGGAAGCCCATAGACGGATATGGTGAAAAAGGAAATATCTTTCGTTCAAAACTGGAAAGAAGCTATCTGAGAAACTGCTCTGTGTTCTGTTAATTCATCTCACAGAGTTACATCTTTCCCTTCAAGAAGCCTTTCGCTAAGGCTGTTCTTGTGGAATTGGCAAAGCGATTTTTGGAAACCCATAGAGGGCTATGGTGAAAAAGGAAATATCTTCCGTTCAAAACTGGAAAGAAGCTTTCTGAGAAACTGCTCTGTGTTCTGTTAATTCATCTCACAGAGTTACATCTTTCCCTTCAAGAAGCCTTTCGCTAAGGCTGTTCTTGAGGAATTGGCAAAGGGATATTTGGAAGCCCGTAGACGGGTATGGTTAAAAAGGAAATATCTTCCGTTCAAAACTGGAAAGAAGCTTTCTGAGAAACTGCTCTGTGTTCTGTGAATTCATCTCACAGAGTTACATCTTTCCCTTCAAGAAGCCTTTCGCTAAGGCTGTTCTTGTGGAATTGGCAAAGGGATATTTGGAAGCCCATAGACGCCTATGGTGAAAAAGGAAATATCTTCCGTTCAAAACTGGAAAGAAGCTTTCTGAGAAACTGCTCTGTGTTCTGTTAATTCATCTCACAGAGTTACATCTTTCCCTTCAAGAAGCCTTTCGCTAAGGCTGTTCTTGTGGAATTGGCAAAGCGATATTTGGAAGCCCATAGAGGGCTATGGTGAAAAAGGAAATATCTTCCGTTCAAAACTGGAAAGAAGCTTTCTGAGAAACTGCTCTGTGTTCTGTTAATTCATTTCACAGAGTTACATCTTTCCCTTCAAGAAGCCTTTCGCTAAGGCTGTTCTTGAGGAATTGGCAAAGGGATATTTGGAAGCCCATAGAGGCCTATGGTGAAAAAGGAAATATCTTCCGTTCAAAACTGGAAAGAAGCTTTCTGAGAAACTGCTCTGTGTTCTGTGAATTCATTTCACAGAGTTACATCTTTTCCTTCAAGAAGCCTTTCGCTAAGGCTGTTCTTGAGGAATTGGCAAAGGGATATTTGGAAGCCCATAGAGGCCTATGGTGAAAAAGGAAATATCTTCCGTTCAAAACTGGAAAGAAGCTTTCTGAGAAACTGCTCTGTGTTCTCTGAATTCATCTCACAGAGTTACATCTTTCCCTTCAAGAAGCCTTTCGCTAAGGCTGTTCTTGTGGAATTGGCAAAGGGATATTTGGAAGCCCATAGAGCGCTATGTTGAAAAAGGAAATATCTTCCGTTCAAAATGGAAAGAAGCTTTCTGAGAAACTGCTCTGTGTTCTGTGAATTCATCTCAGAGATACATCTTTCCCTTGAAGAAGCTTTTCACTAAGGCTGTTCTTGTGGAATTGACAAAGGGATATTTGGAAGCCCATAGAGGGCTATGGTGAAAAAGGAAATATCTTCCGTTCAAAACTGGAAAGAAGCTTTCTGAGAAACTGCTCTGTGTTCTGTCAATTCATCTCACAGAGTTACATCTTTCCCTTCAAGAAGCCTTTCGCTAAGGTTGTTCTTGTGGAATTAGAAAAGCGATATTTGGAAGCCCATAGAGGGCTATGGTGAAAAAGGAAATATCTTCCGTTCAAAACTGGAAAGAAGCTTTCTGAGAAACTGCTCTGTGTTCTGTGAATTCATCTCACAGAGTTACATCTTTCCCTTCAAGAAGCCTTTCGCTAAGGTTGTTCTTGTGGAATTGGCAAAGGGATATTTGGAAGCCCATAGAGGCCTATGGTGAAAAAGGAAATATCTTCCGTTCAAAACTGGAAAGAAGCTTTCTGAGAAACTGCTCTGTGTTCTGTTAATTCATCTCACAGAGTTACATCTTTCCCTTCAAGAAGCCTTTCGCTAAGGCTGTTCTTGTGGAATTGGCAAAGGGATATTTGGAAGCACATAGAAGGCTATGGTGAAAAGGGAAATATCTTCCGTTCAAAACTGGAAAGAAGCTTTCTGAGAAACTGCTCTGTGTTCTGTGAATTCATCTCACAGAGTTACATCTTTCCCTTCAATAAGCCTTTCGCTAAGGCTGCTCTTGTGGAATTGGCCAAGGGATATTTGCAAGCCCATAGAGGCCTATGGTGAAAAAGGAAATATCTTCCGTTCAAAACTGGAAAGAAGCTTTCTGAGAAACTGCTCTGTGTTCTGTGAATTCATCTCAAAGAGTTACATCTTTCCCTTCAAGAAGCCTTTCGCTAAGGCTGTTCTTGTGGAATTGGCAAAGGGATATTTGGAAGCCCATAGAGGGCTATGGTGAAAAAGGAAATATCTTCCGTTCAAAACTGGAAAGAAGCTATCTGAGAAACTGCTCTGTGTTCTGTGAATTCATCTCACAGAGTTACATCTTTCCCTTCAAGAAGCCTTTCGCAAAGGCTGTTCTTGTGGAAATGGCAAAGGGATATTTGGAAGCCCATAGAGGGCTATGGTGAAAAAGGAAATATCTTCCGTTCAAAACTGGAAAGAAGCTTTCTGAGAAACTGCTCTGTGTTCTGTTAATTCATCTCACAGAGTTACATCTTTCCCTTCAAGAAGCCTTTCGCTAAGGCTGTTCTTGAGGAATTGGCAAAGGGATATTTGGAAGCCCATAGACGGATACGGTGAAAAAGGAAATATCTTCCGTTCAAAACTGGAAAGAAGCTATCTGAGAAACTGCTCTGTGTTCTGTTAATTCATCTCACAGAGTTACATCTTTCCCTTCAAGAAGCCTTTCGCTAAGGCTTTTCTTGTGGAATTGGCAAAGCGATTTTTGGAAACCCATAGAGGGCTATGGTGAAAAAGGAAATATCTTCCGTTCAAAACTGGAAAGAAGCTTTCTGAGAAACTGCTCTGTGTTCTGTTAATTCATCTCACAGAGTTACATCTTTCCCTTCAAGAAGCCTTTCGCTAAGGGTGTTCTTGAGGAATTGGCAAAGGGATATTTGGAAGCCCGTAGACGGGTATGGTTAAAAAGGAAATATCTTCCGTTCAAAACTGGAAAGAAGCTTTCTGAGAAACTGCTCTGTGTTCTGTGAATTCATCTCACAGAGATACATCTTTCCCTTCAAGAAGCCTTTCGCTAAGGCTGTTCTTGTGGAATTGGCAAAGGGATATTTGGAAGCCCATAGACGCCTATGGTGAAAAAGGAAATATCTTCCGTTCAAAACTGGAAAGAAGCTTTCTGAGAAACTGCTCTGTGTTCTGTTAATTCATCTCACAGAGTTACATCTTTCCCTTCAAGAAGCCTTTCGCTAAGGCTGTTCTTGTGGAATTGGCAAAGCGATATTTGGAAGCCCATAGGGGGCTATGGTGAAAAAGGAAATATCTTCCGTTCAAAACTGGAAAGAAGCTTTCTGAGAAACTGCTCTGTGTTCTGTTAATTCATCTCACAGAGTTACATCTTTCCCTTCAAGAAGCCTTTCGCTAAGGCTGTTCTTGTGGAATTGGCAAAGGGATATTTGGAAGCCCATAGACGGCTATGGTGAAAAAGGAAATATCTTCCGTTCAAAACTGGAAAGAAGCTTTCTGAGAAACTGCTCTGTGTTCTGTGAATTCATTTCACAGAGTTACATCTTTCCCTTCAAGAAGCCTTTCGCTAAGGCTGTTCTTGAGGAATTGGCAAAGGGATATTTGGAAGCCCATAGAGGCCTATGGTGAAAAAGGAAATATCTTCCGTTCAAAACTGGAAAGAAGCTTTCTGAGAAACTGCTCTGTGTTCTCTGAATTCATCTCACAGAGTTACATCTTTCCCTTCAAGAAGCCTTTCGCTAAGGCTGTTCTTGTGGAATTGGCAAAGGGATATTTGGAAGCCCATAGAGCGCTATGTTGAAAAAGGAAATATCTTCCGTTCAAAACTGGAAAGAAGCTTTCTGAGAAACTGCTCTGTGTTCTGTGAATTCATCTCAGAGATACATCTTTCCCTTGAAGAAGCTTTTCACTAAGGCTGTTCTTGTGGAATTGACAAAGGGATATTTGGAAGCCCATAGAGGGCTATGGTGAAAAAGGAAATATCTTCCGTTCAAAACTGGAAAGAAGCTTTCTGAGAAACTGCTCTGTGTTCTGTCAATTCATCTCACAGAGTTACATCTTTCCCTTGAAGAAGCCTTTCGCTAAGGTTGTTCTTGTGGAATTGGAAAAGCGATATTTGGAAGCCCATAGAGGGCTATGGTGAAAAAGGAAATATCTTCCGTTCAAAACTGGAAAGAAGCTTTCTGAGAAACTGCTCTGTGTTCTGTGAATTCATCTCACAGAGTTACATCTTTCCCTTCAAGAAGCCTTTCGCTAAGGCTGTTCTTGTGGAACTGGCAAAGGGATATTTGGAAGCCCATAGAGGCCTATGGTGAAAAAGGAAATATCTTCCGTTCAAAACTGGAAAGAAGCTTTCTGAGAAACTGCTCTGTGTTCTGTGAATTCATCTCACAGAGTTACATCTTTCCCTTCAAGAAGCCTTTCGCTAAGGCTGTTCCTGTGGAATTGGCAAAGGGATATTTGGAAGCCCATAGAGGGCTATGGTGAAAAGGGAAATATCTTCCGTTCAAAACTGGAAAGAAGCTTTCTGAGAAACTGCTCTGTGTTCTGTGAATTCATCTCACAGAGTTACATCTTTCCCTTCAATAAGCCTTTCGCTAAGGCTGCTCTTGTGGAATTGGCCAAGGGATATTTGCAAGCCCATAGAGGCCTATGGTGAAAAAGGAAATATCTTCCGTTCAAAACTGGAAAGAAGCTTTCTGAGAAACTGCTCTGTGTTCTGTGAATTCATCTCACAGAGGTACATCTTTCCCTTCAAGAAGCCTTTCGCTAAGACTGTTCTTGTGGAATTGACAAAGCGATATTTGGAAGCCCATAGAGGGCTATGGTGAAAAAGGAAATATCTTCCGTTCAAAACTGGAAAGAAGCTTTCTGAGAAACTGCTCTGTGTTCTGTGAATTCATCTCACAGAGTTACATCTTTCCCTTCAAGAATCCTTTCGCTAAGGCTGCTCTTGTGGAATTGGCAAAGGGATATTTGCAAGCCCATCGACGGCTATGGTGAAAAAGGAAATATCTTCCGTTCAAAACTGGAAAGAAGCTTTCTGAGAAACTGCTCTGTGTTCTGTGAATTAATCTCACAGAGTTACATCTTTCCCTTCAAGAAGCCTTTCGCTAAGGCTGTTCTTGTGGAATTGGCAAAGCGATATTTGGAAACCCATAGAGGGCTATGGTGAAAAAGGAAATATCTTCCTTTCAAAACTGGAAAGAAGCTTTCTGAGAAACTGCTCTGTGTTCTGTTAATTCATCTCACAGAGTTACATCTTTCCCTTCAAGAAGCCTTTCGCTAAGGCTGTTCTTGTGGAAATGGCAAAGGGATATTTTGAAGCCCATAGACGGCTATGGTGAAAAAGGAAATATCATCCGTTCAAAACTGGAAAGAATCTTTCTGAGAAACTGCTCTGTGTTCTGTGAATTCATCTCACAGAGTTACATCTTTCCCTTCAAGAAGCCTTTCGCAAAGTCTCTTCTTGTGGATTTGGCAAAGGGATATTTGGAAGCCCATAGAGGGCTATGGTGTAAAAGGAAATATCTTCCGTTCAAAACTGGAAAGAAGCTTTCTGAGAAACTGCTCTGTGTTCTGTGAATTCATCTCACAGAGTTACATCTTTCCCTTCAAGAAGCCTTTCGCTAAGGCTGTTCTTGTGGAATTGGCAAAGTGATATTTGGAAGCCCATAGAGGGCTATGGTGAAAAAGCAAATATCTTCCGTTCAAAACTGGAAAGAATCTTTCTGAGAAACTGCTCTGTGTTCTGTGAATTCATCTCACAGAGTTACATCTTTCCCTTCAAGAAGCCTTTCGCTAAGGCTGTTCTTGTGGAATTGGCAAAGCGATATTTGGAAGCTGGTAGAGGGCTATGGTGAAAAACGAAATATCTTCCGTTCAAAACTGGAAAGAAGCTATCTGAGAAACTGCTCTGTGTTCTGTTAATTCATCTCACCGAGTTACATCTTTTCCTTGAAGAAGCCTTTCGCTAAGGCTGTTCTTGTGGAATTGGCAAAGCGATTTTTGGAAACCCATAGAGGGCTATGTTGAAAAAGGAAATATCTTCCGTTCAAAACTGGAAAGAAGCTTTCTGAGAAACTGCTCTGTGTTCTGTTAATTCATCTCACAGAGTTACATCTTTCCCTTCAAGAAGCCTTTCGCTAAGGGTGTTCTTGAGGAATTGGCAAAGGGATATTTGGAAGCCCGTAGACGGGTATGGTTAAAAAGGAAATATCTTCCGTTCAAAACTGGAAAGAAGCTTTCTGAGAAACTGCTCTGTGTTCTGTGAATTCATCTCACAGAGTTACATCTTTCCCTTCAAGAAGCCTTTCGCTAAGGCTGTTCTTGTGGAATTGGCAAAGGGATATTTGGAAGCCCATAGACGCCTATGGTGAAAAAGGAAATATCTTCCGTTCAAAACTGGAAAGAAGCTTTCTGAGAAACTGCTCTGTGTTCTGTTAATTCATCTCACAGAGTTACATCTTTCCCTTCAAGAAGCCTTTCGCTGAGGCTGTTCTTGTGGAAATGGCAAAGGGATATTTGGAAGCCCATAGAGGGCTATGGTGAAAAAGGAAATATCTTCCGTTCAAAACTGGAAAGAAGCTTTCTGAGAAACTGCTCTGTGTTCTGTGAATTCATCTCACAGAGTTACATCTTTCCCTTCAAGAAGCCTTTCGCTAAGTCTCTTCTTGTGGAATTGGCAAAGGGATATTTGGAAGCCCATAGAGGGCTATGGTGTAAAAGGAAATATCTTCCGTTCAAAACTGGAAAGAAGCTTTCTGAGAAACTGCTCTGTGTTCTGTGAATTCATTTCACAGAGTTACATCTTTCCCTTCAAGAAGCCTTTCGCTAAGGCTGTTCTTGTGGAATTGGCAAAGCGATATTTGGAAGCCCGTAGAGGGCTATGGTGAAAATGGAAATATCTTCCGTTCAAAACTGGAAAGAAGCTTTCTGAGAAACTGCTCTGTGTTCTGTGAATTCATCTCACAGAGTTACATGTTTCCCTTCAAGAAGCCTTTCCCTAAGGCTGTTCTTGTGGAATTGGCAAAGGGATATTTGGAAGCCCATAGAGGGCTATGGTGAAAAAGGAAATATCTTCCGTTCAAAACTGGAAAGAAGCTTTCTGAGAAACTGCTCTGTGGTCTGTGAATTCATTTCACAGAGTTACATCTTTCCCTTCAAGAAGCCTTTCGCTAAGGCTGTTCTTGTGGAATTGGCAAAGGGATATTTGGAAGCCCATAGAGGCCTATGGTGAAAAAGGAAATATCTTCCGTTCAAAACTGGAAAGAAGCTTTCTGAGAAACTGCTCTGTGTTCTCTGAATTCATCTCACAGAGTTACATCTTTCCCTTCAAGAAGCCTTTCGCTAAGGCTGTTCTTGTGGAATTGGCAAAGGGATATTTGGAAGCCCATAGAGCGCTATGTTGAAAAAGGAAATATCTTCCGTTCAAAACTGGAAAGAAGCTTTCTGAGAAACTGCTCTGTGTTCTGTGAATTCATCTCAGAGATACATCTTTCCCTTGAAGAAGCTTTTCACTAAGGCTGTTCTTGTGGAATTGACAAAGGGATATTTGGAAGCCCATAGAGGGCTATGGTGAAAAAGGAAATATCTTCCGTTCAAAACTGGAAAGAAGCTTTCTGAGAAACTGCTCTGTGTTCTGTCAATTCATCTCACAGAGTTACATCTTTCCCTTGAAGAAGCCTTTCGCTAAGGTTGTTCTTGTGGAATTGGAAAAGCGATATTTGGAAGCCCATAGAGGGCTATGGTGAAAAAGGAAATATCTTCCGTTCAAAACTGGAAAGAAGCTTTCTGAGAAACTGCTCTGTGTTCTGTTAATTCATCTCACAGAGTTACATCTTTCCCTTCAAGAAGCCTTTCGCTAAGGCTGTTCTTGTGGAATTGGCAATGCGATATTTGGAAGCCCGTAGAGGGCTATGGTGAAAAACGAAATATCTTCCGTTCAAAACTGGAAAGAAGCTATCTGAGAAACTGCTCTGTGTTCTGTTAATTCATCTCACAGAGTTACATCTTTCCCTTCAAGAAGACTTTCGCTAAGGCTGTTCTTGTGGAATTGGCAAAGCGATTTTTGGAAACCCATAGAGGGCTATGGTGAAAAAGGAAATATCTTCCGTTCAAAACTGGAAAGAAGCTTTCTGAGAAACTGCTCTGTGTTCTGTTAATTCATCTCACAGAGTTACATCTTTCCCTTCAAGAAGCCTTTCGCTAAGGGTGTTCTTGAGGAATTGGCAAAGGGATATTTGGAAGCCCGTAGACGGGTATGGTTAAAAAGGAAATATCTTCCGTTCAAAACTGGAAAGAAGCTTTCTGAGAAACTGCTCTGTGTTCTGTGAATTCATCTCACAGAGTTACATCTTTCCCTTCTAGAAGCCTTTCGCTAAGGCTGTTCTTGTGGAATTGACAAAGCGATATTTGGAAGCCCATAGACGCCTATGGTGAAAAAGGAAATATCTTCCGTTCAAAACTGGAAAGAAGCTTTCTGAGAAACTGCTCTGTGTTCTGTGAATTCATCTCACAGAGTTACATCTTTCCCTTCAAGAAGCCTTTCGCTAAGGCTGCTCTTGTGGAATTGGCAAAGGGATATTTGCAAGCCCATAGACGGCTATGGTGAAAAAGGAAATATCTTCCGTTCAAAACTGGAAAGAAGCTTTCTGAGAAACTGCTCTGTGTTCTGTGAATTAATCTCACAGAGTTACATCTTTCCCTTCAAGAAGCCTTTCGCTAAGGCTGTTCTTGTGGAATTGGCAAAGCGATATTTGGAAACCCATAGAGGGCTATGGTGAAAAAGGAAATATCTTCCTTTCAAAACTGGAAAGAAGTTTTCTGAGAAACTGCTCTCTGTTCTGTTAATTCATCTCACAGAGTTACATTTTTCCCATCAAGAAGCCTTTCGCTAAGGCTGTTCTTGTGGAATTGGCAAAGCGATATTCGGAAGCCCATAGAGGCCTATGGTGAAAAAGGAAATATCTTCCTTTCAAAACTGGAAAGAAGCTTTCTGAGAAACTGCTCTGTGTTCTGTTAATTCATCTCACAGAGTTACATCTTTCCCTTCAAGAAGCCTTTCGCTAAGGCTGTTCTTGTGGAAATGGCAAAGGGATATTTGGAAGCCCATAGAGGGCTATGGTGAAAAAGGAAATATCTTCCGTTCAAAACTGGAAAGAAGCTTTCTGAGAAACTGCTCTGTGTTCTGTGAATTCATCTCACAGAGTTACATCTTTCCCTTCAAGAAGCCTTTCGCTAAGTCTCTTCTTGTGGAATTGGCAAAGGGATATTTGGAAGCCCATAGAGGGCTATGGTGTAAAAGGAAATATCTTCCGTTCAAAACTGGAAAGAAGCTTTCTGAGAAACTGCTCTGTGTTCTGTGAATTCATCTCACAGAGTTACATCTTTCCCTTCAAGAAGCCTTTCGCTAAGGCTGTTCTTGTTGAATTGGCAAAGGGATATTTGGAAGCCCATAGACGGCTATGGTGAAAAAGGAAATATCTTCCGTTCAAAACTGGAAAGAAGCTTTCTGAGAAACTGCTCTGTGTTCTGTTAATTCATCTCACAGAGTTACATCTTTCCCTTCAAGAAGCCTTTCGCTAAGGCTGTTCTTGTGGAATTGGCAAAGGGATATTTGGAAGCCCATAGACGGCTATGGTGAAAAAGGAAATATCTTCCGTTCAAAACTGGAAAGAAGCTTTCTGAGAAACTGCTCTGTGTTCTGTTAATTCATCTCACAGAGTTATATCTTTCCCTTCAAGAAGCCTTTCGCTAAGGCTGTTCTTGTGGAATTGGCAAAGGGATATTTGGAAGCCCATAGAGGGCTATGGTGAAAAAGGAAATATCTTCCGTTCAAAACTGGAAAGAAGCTTTCTGAGAAACTGCTCTGTGTTCTGTGAATTCATCTCAAAGAGTTACATCTTTCCCTTCAAGAAGCCTTTCGCTAAGGCTGTTCTTGTGGAATTGGCAAAGGGATATTTGGAAGCCCATAGAGGGCTATGGTGAAAAAGGAAATATCTTCCGTTCAAAACTGGAAAGAAGCTATCTGAGAAACTGCTCTGTGTTCTGTGAATACATCTCACAGAGTTACATTTTTCCCTTCAAGAAGCCTTTCGCTAAGGCTGTTCTTGTGGAATTGGCAAAGGGATATTTGGAAGCCTATAGAGGGCTATGGTGAAAAAGGAAGTATCTTCCGTTCAAAACTGGAAAGAAGCTTTCTGAGAAACTGCTCTGTGTTCTGTTAATTCATCTCACAGAGTTACATCTTTCCCTTCAAGAAGCCTTTCGCTAAGGCTGTTCTTGAGGAATTGGCAAAGGGATATTTGGAAGCCCATAGACGGATATGGTGAAAAAGGAAATATCTTCCGTTCAAAACTGGAAAGAAGCTATCTGAGAAACTGCTCTGTGTTCTGTTAATTCATCTCACAGAGTTACATCTTTCCCTTCAAGAAGCCTTTCGCTAAGGCTGTTCTTGTGGAATTTGCAAAGCGATTTTTGGAAACCCATAGAGGGCTATGGTGAAAAAGGAAATATCTTCCGTTCAAAACTGGAAAGAAGCTTTCTGAGAAACTGCTCTGTGTTCTGTGAATTCATCTCACAGAGTTACATGTTTCCCTTCAAGAAGCCTTTCCCTAAGGCTGTTCTTGTGGAATTGGCAAAGGGATATTTGGAAGCCCATAGAGGGCTACGGTGAAAAAGGAAATATCTTCCGTTCAAAACTGGAAAGAAGCTTTCTGAGAAACTGCTCTGTGTTCTGTGAATTCATTTCACAGAGTTACATCTTTCCCTTCAAGAAGCCTTTCGCTAAGGCTGTTCTTGTGGAATTGGCAAAGGGATATTTGGAAGCCCATAGAGGCCTATGGTGAAAAAGGAAATATCTTCCGTTCAAAACTGGAAAGAAGCTTTCTGAGAAACTGCTCTGTGTTCTCTGAATTCATCTCACAGAGTTACATCTTTCCCTTCAAGAAGCCTTTCGCTAAGGTTGTTCTTGTGGAATTGGCAAAGGGATATTTGGAAGCCCATAGAGCGCTATGTTGAAAAAGGAAATATCTTCCGTTCAAAACTGGAAAGAAGCTTTCTGAGAAACTGCTCTGTGTTCTGTGAATTCATCTCAGAGATACATCTTTCCCTTGAAGAAGCTTTTCACTAAGGCTGTTCTTGTGGAATTGACAAAGGGATATTTGGAAGCCCATAGAGGGCTATGGTGAAAAAGGAAATATCTTCCGTTCAAAACTGGAAAGAAGCTTTCTGAGAAACTGCTCTGTGTTCTGTCAATTCATCTCACAGAGTTACATCTTTCCCTTGAAGAAGCCTTTCGCTAAGGTTGTTCTTGTGGAATTGGAAAAGCGATATTTGGAAGCCCATAGAGGGCTATGGTGAAAAAGGAAATATCTTCCGTTCAAAACTGGAAAGAAGCTTTCTGAGAAACTGCTCTGTGTTCTGTGAATTCATCTCACAGAGTTACATCTTTCCCTTCAAGAAGCCTTTCGCTAAGGCTGTTCTTGAGGAATTGGCAAAGGGATATTTGGAAGCCCATAGAGGGCTATGGTGAAAAAGGAAATATCTTCCGTTCAAAACTGGAAAGAAGCTTTCTGAGAAACTGCTCTGTGTTCTGTGAATTCATCTCACAGAGTTTCATCTTTCCCTTCAAGAAGCCTTTCGCTAAGGCTGTTCTTGTGGAATTGGCAAAGGGATATTTGGAAGCCCATAGAGGGCTATGGTGAAAAGGGAAATATCTTCCGTTCAAAACTGGAAAGAATCTTTCTGAGAAACTGCTCTGTGTTCTGTGAATTCATCTCACAGAGTTACATCTTTCCCTTCAAGAAGCCTTTCGCTAAGGCTGTTCTTGTGGAATTGGCAAAGCGATATTTGTAAGCCCGTAGAGGGCTATGGTGAAAAAGGAAATATCTTCCGTTCAAAACTGGAAAGAAGCTTTCTGAGAAACTGCTCTGTGTTCTGTTAATTCATCTCACAGAGTTACATCTTTCCCTTCAAGAAGTCTTTCGCTAAGGCTGTTCTTGTGGAATTGGCAAAGGGATATTTGGAAGCCCATAGAGGGCTATGGAGAAAAAGGAAATATCTTCCGTTCAAAACTGGAAAGAAGCTTTCTGAGAAACTGCTCTGTGTTCTGTGAATTCATCTCACAGAGATACATCTTTCCCTTCACGAAGCCTTTCGCTAAGGCTGTTCTTGTGGAATTGGCAAAGGGATATTTGGAAGCACATAGAGGGCTATGGTGAAAAAGGAAATATCTTCCATTCAAAACTGGAAAGAAGCTTTCTGAGAAACTGCTCTGTGTTCTGTGAATTCATCTCACAGAGTTACATCTTTCCCTTCAAGAAGCCTTTCGCTAAGGCTGTTCTTGTGGAATTGGCAAAGGGATATTTGGAAGCCCATAGAGGGCTATGGTGAAAAAGGAAATATCTTCCGTTCAAATCTGGAAAGAAGCTTTCTGAGAAACTGATCTGTGTTCTGTTAATTCATCTCACAGAGTTACATCTTTCCCTTCAAGAAGCCTTTCGCTAAGGCTGTTCTTGTGGAATTGGCAAAGGATATTTGGAAGCCCATAGAGGGCTATGGTGAAAAAGGAAATATCTTCCGTTCAAAACTGGAAAGAAGCTTTCTGAGAAACTGCTCTGTGTTCTGTTAATTCATCTCACAGAGTTACATCTTCCCGTTCAAGAAGCCTTTCGCTAAGACTGTTCTTGTGGAATTGACAAAGCGATATTTGGAAGCCCATAGAGGGCTATGGTGAAAAAGGAAATATCTTCCGTTCAAAACTGGAAAGAAGCTTTCTGAGAAACTGCTCTGTGTTCTGTGAATTCATCTCACAGAGTTACATCTTTCCCTTCAAGAATCCTTTCGCTAAGGCTGCTCTTGTGGAATTGGCAAAGGGATATTTGCAAGCCCATAGACGGCTATGGTGAAAAAGGAAATATCTTCCGTTCAAAACTGGAAAGAAGCTTTCTGAGAAACTGCTCTGTGTTCTGTGAATTCATCTCACAGTGTTACATCTTTCCTTTCAAGAAGCCTTTCGCTAAGGCTGTTCTTGTGGAATTGGCAAAGCGATATTTGGAAACCCATAGAGGGCTATGGTGAAAAAGGAAATATCTTCCGTTCAAAACTGGAAAGAAGCTTTCTGAGAAACTGCTCTGTGTTCTGTGAATTCATCTCACAGAGTTACATCTTTCCCTTCAAGAAGCCTTTCGCTAAGGCTGTTCTTGTGGAATTGGCAAAGCGATATTTGGAAGCCCGTAGAGGGCTATGGTGAAAAACGAAATATCTTCCGTTCAAAACTGGAAAGAAGCTTTCTGAGAAACTGCTCTGTGTTCTGTGAATTCATCTCACAGAGATACATCTTTCCCTTCAAGAAGCCTTTCGCTAAGGCTGTTCTTGTGGAATTGGCAAAGGGATATTTGGAAGCCCATAGAGGGCTATGGTGAAAAAGGAAATATCTTCCGTTCAAAACTGGAAAGAAGCTTTCTGAGAAACTGCTCTGTGTTCTGTCAATTCATCTCACAGAGTTACATCTTTCCCTTCAAGAAGCCTTTCGCTAAGGCTGTTCTTGTGGAATTGGCAAAGCGATATTTGGAAACCCATAGAGGGCTATGGTGAAAAAGGAAATATCTTCCGTTCAAAACTGGAAAGAAGCTTTCTGAGAAACTGCTCTGTGTTCTGTGAATTCATCTCAAAGAGTTACATCTTTCCCTTCAAGAAGCCTTTCGCTAAGGCTGTTCTTGTGGAATTGGCAAAGGGATATTTGGAAGCCCATAGAGGGCTATGGTGAAAAAGGAAATATCTTCCGTTCAAAACTGGAAAGAAGCTATCTGAGAAACTGCTCTGTGTTCTGTGAATACATCTCACAGAGTTACATTTTTCCCTTCAAGAAGCCTTTCGCTAAGGCTGTTCTTGTGGAATTGGCAAAGGGATATTTGGAAGCCTATAGAGGGCTATGGTGAAAAAGGAAGTATCTTCCGTTCAAAACTGGAAAGAAGCTTTCTGAGAAACTGCTCTGTGTTCTGTTAATTCATCTCACAGAGTTACATCTTTCCCTTCAAGAAGCCTTTCGCTAAGGCTGTTCTTGAGGAATTGGCAAAGGGATATTTGGAAGCCCATAGACGGATATGGTGAAAAAGGAAATATCTTCCGTTCAAAACTGGAAAGAAGCTATCTGAGAAACTGCTCTGTGTTCTGTTAATTCATCTCACAGAGTTACATCTTTCCCTTCAAGAAGCCTTTCGCTAAGGCTGTTCTTGTGGAATTTGCAAAGCGATTTTTGGAAACCCATAGAGGGCTATGGTGAAAAAGGAAATATCTTCCGTTCAAAACTGGAAAGAAGCTTTCTGAGAAACTGCTCTGTGTTCTGTTAATTCATCTCACAGAGTTACATCTTTCCCTTCAAGAAGCCTTTCGCTAAGGGTGTTCTTGAGGAATTGGCAAAGGGATATTTGGAAGCCCGTAGACGGGTATGGTTAAAAAGGAAATATCTTCCGTTCAAAACTGGAAAGAAGCTTTCTGAGAAACTGCTCTGTGTTCTGTGAATTCATCTCACAGAGTTACATCTTTCCCTTCAAGAAGCCTTTCGCTAAGGCTGTTCTTGTGGAATTGGCAAAGGGATATTTGGAAGCCCATAGACGCCTATGGTGAAAAAGGAAATATCTTCCGTTCAAAACTGGAAAGAAGCTTTCTGAGAAACTGCTCTGTGTTCTGTTAATTCATCTCACAGAGTTACATCTTTCCCTTCAAGAAGCCTTTCGCTAAGGCTGTTCTTGTGGAATTGGCAAAGCGATATTTGGAAGCCCGTAGAGAGCTATGGTGAAAAAGGAAATATCTTCCGTTCAAAACTGGAAAGAAGCTTTCTGAGAAACTGCTCTGTGTTCTGTTAATTCATCTCACAGAGTTACATCTTTCCCTTCAAGAAGCCTTTCGCTAAGGCTGTTCTTGTGGAATTGGCAAAGGGATATTTGGAAGCCCATAGACGGCTATGGTGAAAAAGGAAATATCTTCCGTTCAAAACTGGAAAGAAGCTTTCTGAGAAACTGCTCTGTGTTCTGTGAATTCATTTCACAGAGTTACATCTTTCCCTTCAAGAAGCCTTTCGCTAAGGCTGTTCTTTTGGAATTGGCAAAGCGATATTTGGAAGCCCGTAGAGGGCTATGGTGAAAATAGAAATATCTTCCGTTCAAAACTGGAAAGAAGCTTTCTGAGAAACTGCTCTGTGTTCTGTGAATTCATCTCACAGAGTTACATGTTTCCCTTCAAGAAGCCTTTCCCTAAGGCTGTTCTTGTGGAATTGGCAAAGGGATATTTGGAAGCCCATAGAGGGCTACGGTGAAAAAGGAAATATCTTCCGTTCAAAACTGGAAAGAAGCTTTCTGAGAAACTGCTCTGTGTTCTGTGAATTCATTTCACAGAGTTACATCTTTCCCTTCAAGAAGCCTTTCGCTAAGGCTGTTCTTGTGGAATTGGCAAAGGGATATTTGGAAGCCCATAGAGGCCTATGGTGAAAAAGGAAATATCTTCCGTTCAAAACTGGAAAGAAGCTTTCTGAGAAACTGCTCTGTGTTCTCTGAATTCATCTCACAGAGTTACATCTTTCCCTTCAAGAAGCCTTTCGCTAAGGTTGTTCTTGTGGAATTGGCAAAGGGATATTTGGAAGCCCATAGAGCGCTATGTTGAAAAAGGAAATATCTTCCGTTCAAAACTGGAAAGAAGCTTTCTGAGAAACTGCTCTGTGTTCTGTGAATTCATCTCAGAGATACATCTTTCCCTTGAAGAAGCTTTTCACTAAGGCTGTTCTTGTGGAATTGACAAAGGGATATTTGGAAGCCCATAGAGGGCTATGGTGAAAAAGGAAATATCTTCCGTTCAAAACTGGAAAGAAGCTTTCTGAGAAACTGCTCTGTGTTCTGTCAATTCATCTCACAGAGTTACATCTTTCCCTTGAAGAAGCCTTTCGCTAAGGTTGTTCTTGTGGAATTGGAAAAGCGATATTTGGAAGCCCATAGAGGGCTATGGTGAAAAAGGAAATATCTTCCGTTCAAAACTGGAAAGAAGCTTTCTGAGAAACTGCTCTGTGTTCTGTGAATTCATCTCACAGAGTTACATCTTTCCCTTCAAGAAGCCTTTCGCTAAGGCTGTTCTTGTGGAATTGGCAAAGGGATATTTGGAAGCCCATAGAGGGCTATGGTGAAAAAGGAAATATCTTCCGTTCAAAACTGGAAAGAAGCTTTCTGAGAAACTGATCTGTGTTCTGTTAATTCATCTCACAGAGTTACATCTTTCCCTTCAAGAAGCCTTTCGCTAAGGCTGTTCTTGTGGAATTGGCAAAGGATATTTGGAAGCCCATAGAGGGCTATGGTGAAAAAGGAAATATCTTCCGTTCAAAACTGGAAAGAAGCTTTCTGAGAAACTGCTCTGTGTTCTGTTAATTCATCTCACAGAGTTACATCTTCCCGTTCAAGAAGCCTTTCGCTAAGACTGTTCTTGTGGAATTGACAAAGCGATATTTGGAAGCCCATAGAGGGCTATGGTGAAAAAGGAAATATCTTCCGTTCAAAACTGGAAAGAAGCTTTCTGAGAAACTGCTCTGTGTTCTGTGAATTCATCTCACAGAGTTACATCTTTCCCTTCAAGAATCCTTTCGCTAAGGCTGCTCTTGTGGAATTGGCAAAGGGATATTTGCAAGCCCATAGACGGCTATGGTGAAAAAGGAAATATCTTCCGTTCAAAACTGGAAAGAAGCTTTCTGAGAAACTGCTCTGTGTTCTGTGAATTCATCTCACAGAGTTACATCTTTCCTTTCAAGAAGCCTTTCGCTAAGGCTGTTCTTGTGGAATTGGCAAAGCGATATTTGGAAACCCATAGAGGGCTATGGTGAAAAAGGAAATATCTTCCGTTCAAAACTGGAAAGAAGCTTTCTGAGAAACTGCTCTGTGTTCTGTTAATTCATCTCACAGAGTTACATCTTTCCCTTCAAGAAGCCTTTCGCTAAGGCTGTTCTTGTGGAATTGGCAAAGCGATATTTGGAAGCCCGTAGAGGGCTATGGTGAAAAACGAAATATCTTCCGTTCAAAACTGGAAAGAAGCTTTCTGAGAAACTGCTCTGTGTTCTGTGAATTCATCTCACAGAGATACATCTTTCCCTTCAAGAAGCCTTTCGCTAAGGCTGTTCTTGTGGAATTGGCAAAGGGATATTTGGAAGCCCATAGAGGGCTATGGTGAAAAAGGAAATATCTTCCGTTCAAAACTGGAAAGAAGCTTTCTGAGAAACTGCTCTGTGTTCTGTCAATTCATCTCACAGAGTTACATCTTTCCCTTCAAGAAGCCTTTCGCTAAGGCTGTTCTTGTGGAATTGGCAAAGCGATATTTGGAAACCCATAGAGGGCTATGGTGAAAAAGGAAATATCTTCCGTTCAAAACTGGAAAGAAGCTTTCTGAGAAACTGCTCTGTGTTCTGTGAATTCATCTCACAGAGTTACATCTTTCCCTTCAAGAAGCGTTTCGCTAAGGCTGTTCTTGTGGAATTGGCAAAGGGATATTTGGAAGCCCATAGAGGGCTATGTTGAAAAAGGAAATATCTTCCGTTCAAAACTGGAAAGAAGCTTTCTGAGAAACTGCTCTGTGTTCTGTGAATTCATCTCACAGAGATACATCTTTCCCTTCAAGAAGCTTTTCGCTAAGGCTGTTCTTGTGGAATTGGCAAAGGGATATTTGGAAGCCCATAGAGGGCTATGGTGAAAAAGGAAATATCTTCCGTTCAAAACTGGAAAGAAGCTTTCTGAGAAACTGCTCTGTGTTCTGTGAATTCATCTCACAGAGTTACATCTTTCCCTTCAAGAAGCCTTTCGCTAAGGCTGTTCTTGTGGAAGTGGCAAAGGGATATTTGGAAGCCCATAGAGGGCAATGGTGAAAAAGGAAATATCTTCCGTTCAAAACTGGAAAGAAGGTTTCTGAGAAACTGCTCTGTGTTCTGTGAATTCATCTCACAGAGTTACATCTTTCCCTTCAAGAAGCCTTTCGCTGAGGCTGATCTTGTGGAATTGGCAAAGGGATATTTGGAAGCCCATAGACGGCTATGGTGAAAAAGGAAATATCTTCCGTTCAAAACTGGAAAGAAGCTTTCTGAGAAACTGCTCTGTGTTCTGTGAATTCATCTCACAGAGTTACATCTTTCCCTTCAAGAAGCCTTTCGCTAAGGCTGTTCTTGTGGAATTGGCAAAGGGATATTTGGAAGCCCATAGAGGGCTATGGTGAAAAAGGAAATATCTTCCGTTCAAAACTGGAAAGAAGCGTTCTGAGAAACTGCTCTGTGTTCTGTTAATTCATCTCACTGAGTTACATCTTTCCCTTCAAGAAGCCTTTCGCTAAGGCTGTTCTTGTGGAATTGGCAAAGGGATATTTGGAAGCCCATAGAGGGCTATGGAGAAAAAGGAAATATCTTCCGTTCAAAACTGGAAAGAAGCTTTCTGAGAAACTGCTCTGTGTTCTGTGAATTCATCTCACAGAGATACATCTTTCCCTTCACGAAGCCTTTCGCTAAGGCTGTTCTTGTGGAATTGGCAAAGGGATATTTGGAAGCACATAGAGGGCTATGGTGAAAAAGGAAATATCTTCCATTCAAAACTGGAAAGAAGCTTTCTGAGAAACTGCTCTGTGTTCTGTGAATTCATCTCACAGAGTTACATCTTTCCCTTCAAGAAGCCTTTCGCTAAGGCTGTTCTTGTGGAATTGGCAAAGGGATATTTGGAAGCCCATAGAGGGCTATGGTGAAAAAGGAAATATCTTCCGTTCAAAACTGGAAAGAAGCTTTCTGAGAAACTGATCTGTGTTCTGTTAATTCATCTCACAGAGTTACATCTTTCCCTTCAAGAAGCCTTTCGCTAAGGCTGTTCTTGTGGAATTGGCAAAGGATATTTGGAAGCCCATAGAGGGCTATGGTGAAAAAGGAAATATCTTCCGTTCAAAACTGGAAAGAAGCTTTCTGAGAAACTGCTCTGTGTTCTGTTAATTCATCTCACAGAGTTACATATTCCCCTTCAAGAAGCCTTTCGCTAAGACTGTTCTTGTGGAATTGACAAAGCGATATTTGGAAGCCCATAGAGGGCTATGGTGAAAAAGGAAATATCTTCCGTTCAAAACTGGAAAGAAGCTTTCTGAGAAACTGCTCTGTGTTCTGTTAATTCATCTCACAGAGTTACATCTTTCCTTTCAAGAAGCCTTTCGCTAAGGCTGTCATTGAGGAATTGGCAAAGGGATATTTGGAAGCCCATAGACGGCTATGGTTAAAAAGGAAATATCTTCCGTTCAAAACTGGAAAGAAGCTTTCTGTGAAACTGCTCTGTGATCTGTTAATTCATCTCACAGAGTTACATCTTTCCCTTCAAGAAGCCTTTCGCTAAGGCTGTTCTTGTGGAATTGGCAAAGCGATTTTTGGAAACCCATAGAGGGCTATGGTGAAAAAGGAAATATCTTCCGTTCAAAACTGGAAAGAAGCTTTCTGAGAAACTGCTCTGTGTTCTCTGAATTCATCTCACAGAGTTACATCTTTCCCTTCAAGAAGCCTTTCGCTAAGGGTGTTCTTGAGGAATTGGCAAAGGGATATTTGGAAGCCCGTAGACGGGTATGGTTAAAAAGGAAATATCTTATGTTCAAAACTGGAAAGAAGCTTTCTGAGAAACTGCTCTGTGTTCTGTGAATTCATCTCACAGAGTTACATCTTTCCCTTCAAGAAGCCTTTCGCTAAGACTGTTCTTGTGGAATTGGCAAAGGGATATTTGGAAGCCCATAGACGCCTATGGTGACAAAGGAAATATCTTCCATTCAAAACTGGAAAGAAGCTTTCTGGGAAACTGCTCTGTGTTCTGTTAATTCATCTCACAGAGTTACATCTTTCCCTTCAAGAAGCCTTTCGCTAAGGCTGTTCTTGTGGAATTGGCAAAGGGATATTTGGAAGCCCATAGAGGGCTATGGTGAAAAAGGAAATATCTTCCGTTCAAAACTGGAAAGAAGCTTTCTGACAAACTGCTCTGTGTTCTGTGAATTCATTTCACAGAGTTACATCTTTCCCTTCAAGAAGCCTTTCGCTAAGGCTGTTCTTGTGGAATTGGCAAAGGGATATTTGGAAGCCCATAGAGGCCTATGGTGAAAAAGGAAATATCTTCCGTTAAAAACTGGAAAGAAGCTTTCTGAGAAACTGCTCTGTGTTCTGTCAATTCATCTCACAGAGTTACATCTTTCCCTTCAAGAAGCCTTTCGCTAAGGCTGTTCTTGTGGAATTGGTAAAGGGATATTTGGAAGCCCATAGAGGGCTATGGTGAAAAAGGAAATATCTTCCGTTCAAAACTGGAAAGAAGCTTTCTGATAAACTGCTCTGTGTTCTGTGAATTCATCTCACAGAGGTACATCTTTCCCTTCAAGAAGTCTTTCGCCAAGGCTGTTCTTGTGGAATTGGCAAAGGGATATTTGGAAGCCCATAGAGGGCTATGGTGAAAAAGGAAATATCTTCCGTTCAAAACTGGAAAGAATCTTTCTGAGAAACTGCTCTGTGTTCTGTTAATTCATCTCACAGAGTTACATCTTTCCCTTCAAGAAGCCTTTCGCTAATGCTGTTCTTGTGGAATTGGCAAAGGGATATTTGGAAGCCTATAGAGGGCTATGGTGAAAAAGGAAATATCTTCCGTTCAAAACTGGAAAGAAGCTTTCTGAGAAACTGCTCTGTGTTCTGTGAATTCATCTCACAGAGTTACATCTTTCCCTTCAAGAAGCCTTTCGCTAAGGCTGTTCTTGTGGAATTGGCAAAGCGATATTTGGAAGCCCGTAGAGGGCTATGGTGAAAAAGGAAATATCTTCCGTTCAAAACTGGAAAGAAGCTTTCTGAGAAACTGCTCTGTGTTATGTGAATTCATCTCACAGAGTTACATGTTTCCCTTCAAGAAGCCTTTCCCTCAGGCTGTTCTTGTGGAATTGGCAAAGGGATATTTGGAAGCCCATAGAGGCCTATGGTGAAAAAGGAAATATCTTCCGTTCAAAACTGGAAAGAAGCTTTCTGAGAAACTGCTCTGTGTTCTGTGAATTCATCTCACAGAGTTACATCTTTCCCTTCAAGAAGCCTTTCGCTAAGGCTGTTCTTGTGGAATTGGCAAAGGGATATTTGGAAGCCCATAGAGGGCTATGGTGAAAAGGGAAATATCTGCCGTTCAAAACTGGAAAGAAGCTTTCTGAGAAACTGCTCTGTGTTCTGTGAATTCATCTCACAGAGTTACATCTTTCCCTTCAATAAGCCTTTCGCTAAGGCTGCTCTTGTGGAATTGGCCAAGGGATATTTGCAAGCCCATAGAGGCCTATGGTGAAAAAGGAAATATCTTCCGTTCAAAACTGGAAAGAAGCTTTCTGAGAAACCGCTCTGTGTTCTGTGAATTCATCTCACAGAGTTACATCTTTCCCTTCAAGAAGCCTTTCGCTAAGACTGTTCTTGTGGAATTGACAAAGCGATATTTGGAAGCCCATAGAGGGCTATGGTGAAAAAGGAAATATCTTCCGTTCAAAACTGGAAAGAAGCTTTCTGAGAAACTGGTCTGTGTTCTGTGAATTCATCTCAAAGAGTTACATCTTTCCCTTCAAGAAGCCTTTCGCTGAGGCTGTTCTTGTGGAATTGGCAAAGGGATATTTGGAAGCCCATAGAGGGCTATGGTGAAAAAGGAAATATCTTCCGTTCAAAACTGGAAAGAAGCTTTCTGAGAAACTGCTCTGTGTTCTGTTAATTCATCTCACAGAGTTACATCTTTCCCTTCAAGAAGCCTTTCGCTAAGGCTGTTCTTGTGGAATTGGCAAAGGGATATTTGGAAGCCCATAGAGGGCTATGGTGAAAAAGGAAATATCTTCCGTTCAAAACTGGAAAGAAGCTTTCTGAGAAACTGATCTGTGTTCTGTTAATTCATCTCACAGAGTTACATCTTTCCCTTCAAGAAGCCTTTCGCTAAGGCTGTTCTTGTGGAATTGGCAAAGGATATTTGGAAGCCCATAGAGGGCTATGGTGAAAAAGGAAATATCTTCCGTTCAAAACTGGAAAGAAGCTTTCTGAGAAACTGCTCTGTGTTCTGTTAATTCATCTCACAGAGTTACATCTTCCCGTTCAAGAAGCCTTTCGCTAAGACTGTTCTTGTGGAATTGACAAAGCGATATTTGGAAGCCCATAGAGGGCTAGGGTGAAAAAGGAAATATCTTCCGTTCAAAACTGGAAAGAAGCTTTCTGAGAAACTGCTCTGTGTTCTGTGAATTCATCTCACAGAGTTACATCTTTCCCTTCAAGAATCCTTTCGCTAAGGCTGCTCTTGTGGAATTGGCAAAGGGATATTTGCAAGCCCATAGACGGCTATGGTGAAAAAGGAAATATCTTCCGTTCAAAACTGGAAAGAAGCTTTCTGAGAAACTCCTCTGTGTTCTGTTAATTCATCTCACAGAGTTACATCTTTCCTTTCAAGAAGCCTTTCGCTAAGGCTGTTCTTGTGGAATTGGCAAAGCGATATTTGGAAACCCATAGAGGGCTATGGTGAAAAAGGAAATATCTTCCGTTCAAAACTGGAAAGAAGCTTTCTGAGAAACTGCTCTGTGTTCTGTTAATTCATCTCACAGAGTTACATCTTTCCCTTCAAGAAGCCTTTCGCTAAGGCTGTTCTTGTGGAATTGGCAAAGCGATATTTGGAAGCCCGTAGAGGGCTATGGTGAAAAACGAAATATCTTCCGTTCAAAACTGGAAAGAAGCTTTCTGAGAAACTGCTCTGTGTTCTGTGAATTCATCTCACAGAGATACATCTTTCCCTTCAAGAAGCCTTTCGCTAAGGCTGTTCTTGTGGAATTGGCAAAGGGATATTTGGAAGCCCATAGAGGGCTATGGTGAAAAAGGAAATATCTTCCGTTCAAAACTGGAAAGAAGCTTTCTGAGAAACTGCTCTGTGTTCTGTCAATTCATCTCACAGAGTTACATCTTTCCCTTCAAGAAGCCTTTCGCTAAGGCTGTTCTTGTGGAATTGGCAAAGCGATATTTGGAAACCCATAGAGGGCTATGGTGAAAAAGGAAATATCTTCCGTTCAAAACTGGAAAGAAGCTTTCTGAGAAACTGCTCTGTGTTCTGTGAATTCATCTCACAGAGTTACATCTTTCCCTTCAAGAAGCCTTTCGCTAAGGCTGTTCTTGTGGAATTGGCAAAGGGATATTTGGAAGCCCATAGAGGGCTATGTTGAAAAAGGAAATATCTTCCGTTCAAAACTGGAAAGAAGCTTTCTGAGAAACTGCTCTGTGTTCTGTGAATTCATCTCACAGAGATACATCTTTCCCTTCAAGAAGCTTTTCGCTAAGGCTGTTCTTGTGGAATTGGCAAAGGGATATTTGGAAGCCCATAGAGGGCTATGGTGAAAAAGGAAATATCTTCCGTTCAAAACTGGAAAGAAGCTTTCTGAGAAACTGCTCTGTGTTCTGTGAATTCATCTCACAGAGTTACATCTTTCCCTTCAAGAAGCCTTTCGCTAAGGCTGTTCTTGTGGAAGTGGCAAAGGGATATTTGGAAGCCCATAGAGGGCAATGGTGAAAAAGGAAATATCTTCCGTTCAAAACTGGAAAGAAGGTTTCTGAGAAACTGCTCTGTGTTCTGTGAATTCATCTCACAGAGTTACATCTTTCCCTTCAAGAAGCCTTTCGCTGAGGCTGATCTTGTGGAATTGGCAAAGGGATATTTGGAAGCCTATAGACGGCTATGGTGAAAAAGGAAATATCTTCCGTTCAAAACTGGAAAGAAGCTTTCTGAGAAACTGCTCTGTGTTCTGTGAATTCATCTCACAGAGTTACATCTTTCCCTTCAAGAAGCCTTTCGCTAAGGCTGTTCTTGTGGAATTGGCAAAGGGATATTTGGAAGCCCATAGAGGGCTATGGAGAAAAAGGAAATATCTTCCGTTCAAAACTGGAAAGAAGCTTTCTGAGAAACTGCTCTGTGTTCTGTGAATTCATCTCACAGAGATACATCTTTCCCTTCACGAAGCCTTTCGCTAAGGCTGTTCTTGTGGAATTGGCAAAGGGATATTTGGAAGCACATAGAGGGCTATGGTGAAAAAGGAAATATCTTCCATTCAAAACTGGAAAGAAGCTTTCTGAGAAACTGCTCTGTGTTCTGTGAATTCATCTCACAGAGTTACATCTTTCCCTTCAAGAAGCCTTTCGCTAAGGCTGTTCTTGTGGAATTGGCAAAGGGATATTTGGAAGCCCATAGAGGGCTATGGTGAAAAAGGAAATATCTTCCGTTCAAAACTGGAAAGAAGCTTTCTGAGAAACTGATCTGTGTTCTGTTAATTCATCTCACAGAGTTACATCTTTCCCTTCAAGAAGCCTTTCGCTAAGGCTGTTCTTGTGGAATTGGCAAAGGATATTTGGAAGCCCATAGAGGGCTATGGTGAAAAAGGAAATATCTTCCGTTCAAAGCTGGAAAGAAGCTTTCTGAGAAACTGCTCTGTGTTCTGTTAATTCATCTCACAGAGTTACATCTTCCCCTTCAAGAAGCCTTTCGCTAAGACTGTTCTTGTGGAATTGACAAAGCGATATTTGGAAGCCCATAGAGGGCTATGGTGAAAAAGGAAATATCTTCCGTTCAAAACTGGAAAGAAGCTTTCTGAGAAACTGCTCTGTGTTCTGTTAATTCATCTCACAGAGTTACATCTTTCCTTTCAAGAAGCCTTTCGCTAAGGCTGTTCTTGAGGAATTGGCAAAGGGATATTTGGAAGCCCATAGACGGCTATGGTTAAAAAGGAAATATCTTCCGTTCAAAACTGGAAAGAAGCTTTCTGTGAAACTGCTCTGTGATCTGTTAATTCATCTCACAGAGTTACATCTTTCCCTTCAGGAAGCCTTTCGCTAAGGCTGTTCTTGTGGAATTGGCAAAGCGATTTTTGGAAACCCATAGAGGGCTATGGTGAAAAAGGAATTATCTTCCGTTCAAAACTGGAAAGAAGCTTTCTGAGAAACTGCTCTGTGTTCTGTTAATTCATCTCACAGAGTTACATCTTTCCCTTCAAGAAGCCTTTCGCTAAGGGTGTTCTGGAGGAATTGGCAAAGGGATATTTGGAAGCCCGTAGACGGGTATGGTTAAAAAGGAAATATCTTATGTTCAAAACTGGAAAGAAGCTTTCTGAGAAACTGCTCTGTGTTCTGTGAATTCATCTCACAGAGTTACATCTTTCCCTTCAAGAAGCCTTTCGCTAAGACTGTTCTTGTGGAATTGGCAAAGGGATATTTGGAAGCCCATAGACGCCTATGGTGACAAAGGAAATATCTTCCATTCAAAACGGGAAAGAAGCTTTCTGGGAAACTTCTCTGTGTTCTGTAAATTCATCTCACAGAGTTACATCTTTCCCTTCAAGAAGCCTTTCGCTAAGGCTGTTCTTGTGGAATTGGCAAAGGGATATTTGGAAACCCATAGAGGGCTATGGTGAAAAAGGAAATATCTTCCGTTCAAAACTGGAAAGAAGCTTTCTGACAAACTGCTCTGTGTTCTGTGAATTCATTTCACAGAGTTACATCTTTCCCTTCAAGAAGCCTTTCGCTAAGGCTGTTCTTGTGGAATTGGCAAAGGGATATTTGGAAGCCCATAGAGGCCTATGGTGAAAAAGGAAATATCTTCCGTTAAAAACTGGAAAGAAGCTTTCTGAGAAACTGCTCTGTGTTCTGTCAATTCATCTCACAGAGTTACATCTTTCCCTTCAAGAAGCCTTTCGCTAAGGCTGTTCTTGTGGAATTGGTAAAGGGATATTTGGAAGCCCATAGAGGGCTATGGTGAAAAAGGAAATATCTTCCGTTCAAAACTGGAAAGAAGCTTTCTGATAAACTGCTCTGTGTTCTGTGAATTCATCTCACAGAGGTACATCTTTCCCTTCAAGAAGTCTTTCGCTAAGGCTGTTCTTGTGGAATTGGCAAAGGGATATTTGGAAGCCCATAGAGGGCTATGGTGAAAAAGGAAATATCTTCCGTTCAAAACTGGAAAGAATCTTTCTGAGAAACTGCTCTGTGTTCTGTTAATTCATCTCACAGAGTTACATCTTTCCCTTCAAGAAGCCTTTCGCTAATGCTGTTCTTGTGGAATTGGCAAAGGGATATTTGGAAGCCTATAGAGGGCTATGGTGAAAAAGGAAATATCTTCCGTTCAAAACTGGAAAGAAGCTTTCTGAGAAACTGCTCTGTGTTCTGTGAATTCATCTCACAGAGTTACATCTTTCCCTTCAAGAAGCCTTTCGCTAAGGCTGTTCTTGTGGAATTGGCAAAGCGATATTTGGAAGCCCGTAGAGGGCTATGGTGATAAAGGAAATATCTTCCGTTCAAAACTGGAAAGAAGCTTTCTGAGAAACTGCTCTGTGTTCTGTGAATTCATCTCACAGAGTTACATGTTTCCCTTCAAGAAGCCTTTCCCTCAGGCTGTTGTTGTGGAATTGGCAAAGGGATATTTGGAAGCCCATAGAGGGCTATGGTGAAAAAGGAAATATCTTCCGTTCAAAACTGGAAAGAAGCTTTCTGAGAATCTGCTCTGTGTTCAGTAAATTCATTTCACAGAGTTACATCTTTCCCTTCAAGAAGCCTTTCGCTAAGGCTGTTCTTGTGGAATTGGCAAAGGGATATTTGGAAGCCCATAGAGTCCTATGGTGAAAAAGGAAATATCTTCCGTTCAAAACTGGAAAGAAGCTTTCTGAGAAACTGCTCTGTGTCCTCTGAATTCATCTCAAAGAGTTACATCTTTCCCTTCAAGAAGCCTTTCGCTAAGGCTATTCTTGTGGAATTGGCAAAGGGATATTTGGAAGCCCATAGAGGGCTATGGTGAAAAAGGAAATATCTTCCGTTCAAAACTGGAAAGAAGCTTTCTGAGAAACTGCTCTGTGTTCTGTGAATTCATCTCAAAGAGTTACATCTTTCCCTTCAAGAAGCCTTTCGCTAAGGCTGTTCTTGTGGAATTGGCAAAGGGATATTTGGAAGCCCATAGAGGGCTATGGTGAAAAAGGAAATATCTTCCGTTCAAAACTGGAAAGAAGCTTTCTGAGAAACTGCTCTGTGTTCTGTGAATTCATCTCACAGAGTTACATCTTTCCCTTCAAGAAGCCTTTCGCTAAGGCTGTTCTTGTGGAATTGGCAAACGGATATTTGGAAGCCCATAGACGGCTATGGTGAAAAAGGAAATATCTTCCGTTCAAAACTGGAAAGAAGGTTTCTGAGAAACTGCTCTGTGTTCTGTGAATTCATCTCACAGAGTTACATCTTTCCCTTCAAGAAGCCTTTCGCTGAGGCTGATCTTGTGGAATTGGCAAAGGGATATTTGGAAGCCCATAGACGGCTATGGTGAAAAAGGAAATATCTTCCGTTCAAAACTGGAAAGAAGCTTTCTGAGAAACTGCTCTGTGTTCTGTGAATTCATCTCACAGAGTTACATCTTTCCCTTCAAGAAGCCTTTCGCTAAGGCTGTTCTTGTGGAATTGGCAAAGGGATATTTGGAGGCCCATAGAGGCCTATGGTGAAAAAGGAAATATCTTCCGTTCAAAACTGCAAAGAAGCTTTCTGAGAAACTGCTCTGTGTTCTGTGAATTCATCTCACAGAGTTACATCTTTACCTTCAAGAAGCCTTTCGCTAAGGCTGTTCTTGTGGAATTGGCAAAGGGATATTTGGAAGCCCATAGAGTGCTATGGTGAAAAAGGAATTATCTTCCGTTCAAAACTGGAAAGAAGCTTTCTGAGAAACTGCTCTGTGTTCTGTTAATTCATCTCACAGAGTTACATCTTTCCCTTCAAGAGGCCTTTCGCTAAGGCTGTTCTTGCGGAATTGGCAAATCGATATTTGGAAGCCCGTAGAGGGCGATGGTGAAAAAGGAAATATCTTCCGTTCAAAACTGGAAAGAAGCTTTCTGAGAAACTGCTCTGTGTTCTGTGAATTCATCTCACAGAGTTACATCTTTCCCTTCAAGAAGCCTTTCGCTAAGGCTGTTCTTGTGGAAGTGACAAAGGGATATTTCGAAGCCCATAGACGGCTATGGTGAAAAAGGAAATATCTTCCGTTCAAAACTGGAAAGAAGGTTTCTGAGAAACTGCTCTGTGTTCTGTGAATTCATCTCACAGAGTTACATCTTTCCCTTCAAGAAGCCTTTCGCTGAGGCTGATCTTGTGGAATTGGCAAAGGGATATTTGGAAGCCCACAGACGGCTATGGTGAAAAAGGAAATATCTTCCGTTCAAAACTGGAAAGAAGCTTTCTGAGAAACTGCTCTGTGGTCTGTGAATTCATCTCAGAGAGTTACATCTTTCCCTTCAAGAAGCCTTTCGCTAAGGCTGTTCTTGTGGAATTGGCAAAGGGATATTTGGAAGCCCATAGAGGCCTATGGTGAAAAAGGAAATATCTTCCGTTCAAAACTGGAAAGAAGCTTTCTGAGAAACTGCTCTGTGTTCTGTGAATTCATCTCTCAGAGTTACATCTTTCCCTTCAAGAAGCCTTTCGCTAAGGCTGTTCTTGTGGAATTGGCAAAGGGATATTTGGAAGCCCATAGAGGGCTATGGTGAAAAGGGAAATATCTTCCGTTCAAAACTGGAAAGAAGCTTTCTGAGAAACTGCTCTGTGTTCTGTGAATTCATCTCACAGAGTTACATCTTTCCCTTCAATAAGCCTTTCGCTAAGGCTGCTCTTGTGGAATTGGCCAAGGGATATTTGCAAGCCCATAGAGGCCTATGGTGAAAAAGGAAATATCTTCCGTTCAAAACTGGAAAGAAGCTTTCTGAGAAACTGCTCTGTGTTCTGTGAATTCATCTCACAGAGTTACATCTTTCCCTTCAAGAAGTCTTTCGCTAAGACTGTTCTTGTGGAATTGACAAAGCGATATTTGGAAGCCCATAGAGGGCTATGGTGAAAAAGGAAATATCTTCCGTTCAAAACTGGAAAGAAGCTTTCTGAGAAACTGCTCTGTGTTCTGTGAATTCATCTCAAAGAGTTACATCTTTCCCTTCAAGAAGCCTTTCGCTAAGGCTGTTCTTGTGGAATTGGCAAAGGGATATTTGGAAGCCCATAGAGGGCTATGGTGAAAAAGGAAATATCTTCCGTTCAAAACTGGAAAGAAGCTTTCTGAGAAACTGCTCTGTGTTCTGTGAATTCATCTCACAGAGTTACATCTTTCCCTTCAAGAAGCCTTTCGCTAAGGCTGTTCTTGTGGAATTGGCAAAGGGATATATGGAAGCCTATAGAGGGCTACGGTGAAAAAGGAAATATCTTCCGTTCAAAACTGGAAAGAAGCTTTCTGAGAAACTGCTCTGTGTTCTGTTAATTCATCTCACAGAGTTACATCTTTCCCTTCAAGAAGCCTTTCGCTAAGGCTGTTCTTGAGGAATTGGCAAAGGGATATTTGGAAGCCCATAGACGGCTATGGTTAAAAAGGAAATATCTTCCGTTCAAAACTGGAAAGAAGCTTTCTGAGAAACTGCTCTGTGTTCTGTTAATTCATCTCACAGAGTTACATCTTTCCCTTCAAGAAGCCTTTCGCTAAGGCTGTTCTTGTGGAATTGGCAAAGCGATTTTTGGAAACCCATAGAGGGCTATGGTGAAAAAGGAAATATCTTCCGTTCAAAACTGGAAAGAAGCTTTCTGAGAAACTGCTCTGTGTTCTGTTAATTCATCTCACAGAGTTACATCTTTCCCTTCAAGAAGCCTTTCGCTAAGGGTGTTCTTGAGGAATTGGCAAAGGGATATTTGGAAGCCCGTAGACGGGTATGGTTAAAAAGGAAATATCTTATGTTCAAAACTGGAAAGAAGGTTTCTGAGAAACTGCTCTGTGTTCTGTGAATTCATCTCACAGAGTTACATCTTTCCCTTCAAGAAGCCTTTCGCTAAGACTGTTCTTGTGGAATTGGCAAAGGGATATTTGGAAGCCCATAGACGCCTATGGTGACAAAGGAAATATCTTCCATTCAAAACTGGAAAGAAGCTTTCTGAGAAACTGCTCTGTGTTCTGTTAATTCATCTCACGGAGTTACATCTTTCCCTTCAAGAAGCCTTTCGCTAAGGCTGTTCTTGTGGAATTGGCAAAGGGATATTTGGAAGCCCTTAGAGGGCTATGGTGAAAAAGGAAATATCTTCCGTTCAAAACTGGAAAGAAGCTTTCTGACAAACTGCTCTGTGTTCTGTGAATTCATTTCACAGAGTTACATCTTTCCCTTCAAGAAGCCTTTCGCTAAGGCTGTTCTTGTGGAATTGGCAAAGGGATATTTGGAAGCCCATAGAGGCCTATGGTGAAAAAGGAAATATCTTCCGTTCAAAACTGGAAAGAAGCTTTCTGAGAAACTGCTCTGTGTTCTGTCAATTCATCTCACAGAGTTACATCTTTCCCTTCAAGAAGCCTTTCGCTAAGGCTGTTCTTGTGGAATTGGTAAAGGGATATTTGGAAGCCCATAGAGGGCTATGGTGAAAAAGGAAATATCTTCCGTTCAAAACTGGAAAGAAGCTTTCTGATAAACTGCTCTGTGTTCTGTGAATTCATCTCACAGAGGTACATCTTTCCCTTCAAGAAGCCTTTCGCTAAGGCTGTTCTTGTGGAATTGGCAAAGGGATATTTGGAAGCCCATAGAGGGCTATGGTGAAAAAGGAAATATCTTCCGTTCAAAACTGGAAAGAAGCTTTCTGAGAAACTGCTCTGTGTTCTGTTAATTCATCTCACAGAGTTACATCTTTCCCTTCAAGAAGCCTTTCGCTAAGGCTGTTCTTGTGGAATAGGAAAAGCGATATTTGGAAGCCCATAGAGGGCTATGGTGAAAAAGGAAATATCTTCCGTTCAAAACTGGAAAGAAGGTTTCTGAGAAACTGCTCTGTGTTCTGTGAATTCATCTCACAGAGTTACATCTTTCTCTTCAAGAAGCCTTTCGCTGAGGCTGATCTTGTGGAATTGGCAAAGGGATATTTGGAAGCCCATAGACGGCTATGGTGAAAAAGGAAATATCTTCCGTTCAAAACTGGAAAGAAGCTTTCTGAGAAACTGCTCTGTGTTCTGTGAATTCATCTCACAGAGTTACATCTTTCCCTTCAAGAAGCCTTTCGCTAAGGCTGTTCTTGTGGAATTGGCAAAGGGATATTTGGAAGCCCATAGAGGCCTATGGTGAAAAAGGAAATATCTTCCGTTCAAAACTGGAAAGAAGCTTTCTGAGAAACTGCTCTGTGTTCTGTGAATTCATCTCACAGAGTTACATCTTTCCCTTCAAGAAGCCTTTCGCTAAGGCTGTTCTTGTGGAATTGGCAAAGGGATATTTGGAAGCCCATAGAGGGCTATGGTGAAAAGGGAAATATCTTCCGTTCAAAACTGGAAAGAAGCTTTCTGAGAAACTGCTCTGTGTTCTGTGAATTCATCTCACAGAGTTACATCTTTCCCTTCAATAAGCCTTTCGCTAAGGCTGCTCTTGTGGAATTGGCCAAGGGATATTTGCAAGCCCATAGAGGCCTATGGTGAAAAAGGAAATATCTTCCGTTCAAAACTGGAAAGAAGCTTTCTGAGAAACTGCTCTGTGTTCTGTGAATTCATCTCACAGAGTTACATCTTTCCCTTCAAGAAGCCTTTCGCTAAGACTGTTCTTGTGGAATTGACAAAGCGATATTTGGAAGCCCATAGAGGGCTATGGTGAAAAAGGAAATATCTTCCGTTCAAAACTGGAAAGAAGCTTTCTGAGAAACTGCTCTGTGTTCTGTGAATTCATCTCAAAGAGTTACATCTTTCCCTTCAAGAAGCCTTTCGCTGAGGCTGTTCTTGTGGAATTGGCAAAGGGATATTTGGAAGCCCATAGAGGGCTATGGTGAAAAAGGAAATATCTTCCGTTCAAAACTGGAAAGAAGCTTTCTGAGAAACTGCTCTGTGTTCTGTGAATTCATCTCACAGAGTTACATCTTTCCCTTCAAGAAGCCTTTCGCTAAGGCTGTTCTTGTGGAATTGGCAAAGGGATATTTGGAAGCCTATAGAGGGCTACGGTGAAAAAGGAAATATCTTCCGTTCAAAACTGGAAAGAAGCTTTCTGAGAAACTGCTCTGTGTTCTGTTAATTCATCTCACAGAGTTACATCTTTCCCTTCAAGAAGCCTTTCGCTAAGGCTGTTCTTGAGGAATTGGCAAAGGGATATTTGGAAGCCCATAGACGGCTATGGTGAAAAAGGAAATATCTTCCGTTCCAAACTGGAAAGAAGCTTTCTGAGAAACTGCTCTGTGTTCTGTTAATTCATCTCACAGAGTTACATCTTTCCCTTCAAGAAGCCTTTCGCTAAGTCTGTTCTTGTGGAATTGGCAAAGCGATTTTTGGAAACCCATAGAGGGCTATGGTGAAAAAGGAAATATCTTCCGTTCAAAACTGGAAAGAAGCTTTCTGAGAAACTGCTCTGTGTTCTGTTAATTCATCTCACAGAGTTACATCTTTCCCTTCAAGAAGCCTTTCGCTAAGGGTGTTCTTGAGGAATTGGCAAAGGGATATTTGGAAGCCCGTAGACGGGTATGGTTAAAAAGGAAATATCTTATGTTCAAAACTGGAAAGAAGCTTTCTGAGAAACTGCTCTGTGTTCTGTGAATTCATCTCACAGAGTTACATCTTTCCCTTCAAGAAGCCTTTCGCTAAGACTGTTCTTGTGGAATTGGCAAAGGGATATTTGGAAGCCCATAGACGCCTATGGTGACAAAGGAAATATCTTCCATTCAAAACTGGAAAGAAGCTTTCTGAGAAACTGCTCTGTGTTCTGTTAATTCATCTCACAGAGTTACATCTTTCCCTTCAAGAAGCCTTTCGCTAAGGCTGTTCTTGTGGAATTGACAAAGCGATATTTGGAAGCCCATAGAGGGCTATGGTGAAAAAGGAAATATCTTCCGTTCAAAACTGGAAAGAAGCTTTCTGACAAACTGCTCTGTGTTCTATGAATTCATTTCACAGAGTTACATCTTTCCCTTCAAGAAGCCTTTCGCTAAGGCTGTTCTTGTGGAATTGGCAAAGGGATATTTGGAAGCCCATAGAGGCCTATGGTGAAAAAGGAAATATCTTCCGTTCAAAACTGGAAAGAAGCTTTCTGAGAAACTGCTCTGTGTTCTGTGAATTCATCTCACAGAGTTACATCTTTCCCTTCAAGAAGCCTTTCACTAAGGCTGTTCTTGTGGAATTGGCAAAGGGATATTTGGAAGCCCATAGAGGGCTATGGTGAAAAGGGAAATATCTTCCGTTCGAAACTGGAAAGAAGCTTTCTGAGAAACTGCTCTGTGTTCTGTGAATTCATCTCACAGAGTTACATCTTTCCCTTCAATAAGCCTTTCGCTAAGGCTGCTCTTGTGGAATTGGCCAAGGGATATTTGCAAGCCCATAGAGGCCTATGGTGAAAAAGGAAATATCTTCCGTTCAAAACTGGAAAGAAGCTTTCTGAGAAACTGCTCTGTGTTCTGTGAATTCATCTCACAGAGTTACATCTTTCCCTTCAAGAAGCCTTTCGCTAAGACTGTTCTTGTGGAATTGACAAAGCGATATTTGGAAGCCCTTAGAGGGCTATGGTGAAAAAGGAAATATCTTCCGTTCAAAACTGGAAAGAAGCTTTCTGAGAAACTGCTCTGTGTTCTGTGAATTCATCTCAAAGAGTTACATCTTTCCCTTCAAGAAGCCTTTCACTGAGGCTGTTCTTGTGGAATTGGCAAAGGGATATTTGGAAGCCCATAGAGGGCTATGGTGAAAAAGGAAATATCTTCCGTTCAAAACTGGAAAGAAGCTTTCTGAGAAACTGCTCTGTGTTCTGTGAATTCATCTCACAGAGTTACATCTTTCCCTTCAAGAAGCCTTTCGCTAAGGCTGTTCTTGTGGAATTGGCAAAGGGATATTTGGAAGCCTATAGAGGGCTACGGTGAAAAAGGAAATATCTTCCGTTCAAAACTGGAAAGAAGCTTTCTGAGAAACTGCTCTGTGTTCTGTTAATTCATCTCACAGAGTTACATCTTTCCCTTCAAGAAGCCTTTCGCTAAGGCTGTTCTTGAGGAATTGGCAAAGGGATATTTGGAAGCCCATAGACGGCTATGGTGAAAAAGGAAATATCTTCCGTTCCAAACTGGAAAGAAGCTTTCTGAGAAACTGCTCTGTGTTCTGTTAATTCATCTCACAGAGTTACATCTTTCCCTTCAAGAAGCCTTTCGCTAAGTCTGTTCTTGTGGAATTGGCAAAGCGATTTTTGGAAACCCATAGAGGGCTATGGTGAAAAAGGAAATATCTTCCGTTCAAAACTGGAAAGAAGCTTTCTGAGAAACTGCTCTGTGTTCTGTTAATTCATCTCACAGAGTTACATCTTTCCCTTCAAGAAGCCTTTCGCTAAGGGTGTTCTTGAGGAATTGGCAAAGGGATATTTGGAAGCCCGTAGACGGGTATGGTTAAAAAGGAAATATCTTATGTTCAAAACTGGAAAGAAGCTTTCTGAGAAACTGCTCTGTGTTCTGTGAATTCATCTCACAGAGTTACATCTTTCCCTTCAAGAAGCCTTTCGCTAAGACTGTTCTTGTGGAATTGGCAAAGGGATATTTGGAAGCCCATAGACGGCTATGGTGAAAAAGGAAATATCTTCCGTTCCAAACTGGAAAGAAGCTTTCTGAGAAACTGCTCTGTGTTCTGTTAATTCATCTCACAGAGTTACATCTTTCCCTTCAAGAAGCCTTTCGCTAAGTCTGTTCTTGTGGAATTGGCAAAGCGATTTTTGGAAACCCATAGAGGGCTATGGTGAAAAAGGAAATATCTTCCGTTCAAAACTGGAAAGAAGCTTTCTGAGAAACTGCTCTGTGTTCTGTTAATTCATCTCACAGAGTTACATCTTTCCCTTCAAGAAGCCTTTCGCTAAGGGTGTTCTTGAGGAATTGGCAAAGGGATATTTGGAAGCCCGTAGACGGGTATGGTTAAAAAGGAAATATCTTATGTTCAAAACTGGAAAGAAGCTTTCTGAGAAACTGCTCTGTGTTCTGTGAATTCATCTCACAGAGTTACATCTTTCCCTTCAAGAAGCCTTTCGCTAAGACTGTTCTTGTGGAATTGGCAAAGGGATATTTGGAAGCCCATAGACGCCTATGGTGACAAAGGAAATATCTTCCATTCAAAACTGGAAAGAAGCTTTCTGAGAAACTGCTCTGTGTTCTGTTAATTCATCTCACAGAGTTACATCTTTCCCTTCAAGAAGCCTTTCGCTAAGGCTGTTCTTGTGGAATTGACAAAGCGATATTTGGAAGCCCATAGAGGGCTATGGTGAAAAAGGAAATATCTTCCGTTCAAAACTGGAAAGAAGCTTTCTGACAAACTGCTCTGTGTTCTATGAATTCATTTCACAGAGTTACATCTTTCCCTTCAAGAAGCCTTTCGCTAAGGCTGTTCTTGTGGAATTGGCAAAGGGATATTTGGAAGCCCATAGAGGCCTATGGTGAAAAAGGAAATATCTTCCGTTCAAAACTGGAAAGAAGCTTTCTGAGAAACTGCTCTGTGTTCTGTGAATTCATCTCACAGAGTTACATCTTTCCCTTCAAGAAGCCTTTCACTAAGGCTGTTCTTGTGGAATTGGCAAAGGGATATTTGGAAGCCCATAGAGGGCTATGGTGAAAAGGGAAATATCTTCCGTTCAAAACTGGAAAGAAGCTTTCTGAGAAACTGCTCTGTGTTCTGTGAATTCATCTCACAGAGTTACATCTTTCCCTTCAATAAGCCTTTCGCTAAGGCTGCTCTTGTGGAATTGGCCAAGGGATATTTGCAAGCCCATAGAGGCCTATGGTGAAAAAGGAAATATCTTCCGTTCAAAACTGGAAAGAAGCTTTCTGAGAAACTGCTCTGTGTTCTGTGAATTCATCTCACAGAGTTACATCTTTCCCTTCAAGAAGCCTTTCGCTAAGACTGTTCTTGTGGAATTGACAAAGCGATATTTGGAAGCCCATAGAGGGCTATGGTGAAAAAGGAAATATCTTCCGTTCAAAACTGGAAAGAAGCTTTCTGAGAAACTGCTCTGTGTTCTGTGAATTCATCTCAAAGAGTTACATCTTTCCCTTCAAGAAGCCTTTCACTGAGGCTGTTCTTGTGGAATTGGCAAAGGGATATTTGGAAGCCCATAGAGGGCTATGGTGAAAAAGGAAATATCTTCCGTTCAAAACTGGAAAGAAGCTTTCTGAGAAACTGCTCTGTGTTCTGTGAATTCATCTCACAGAGTTACATCTTTCCCTTCAAGAAGCCTTTCGCTAAGGCTGTTCTTGTGGAATTGGCAAAGGGATATTTGGAAGCCTATAGAGGGCTACGGTGAAAAAGGAAATATCTTCCGTTCAAAACTGGAAAGAAGCTTTCTGAGAAACTGCTCTGTGTTCTGTTAATTCATCTCACAGAGTTACATCTTTCCCTTCAAGAAGCCTTTCGCTAAGGCTGTTCTTGAGGAATTGGCAAAGGGATATTTGGAAGCCCATAGACGGCTATGGTGAAAAAGGAAATATCTTCCGTTCCAAACTGGAAAGAAGCTTTCTGAGAAACTGCTCTGTGTTCTGTTAATTCATCTCACAGAGTTACATCTTTCCCTTCAAGAAGCCTTTCGCTAAGTCTGTTCTTGTGGAATTGGCAAAGCGATTTTTGGAAACCCATAGAGGGCTATGGTGAAAAAGGAAATATCTTCCGTTCAAAACTGGAAAGAAGCTTTCTGAGAAACTGCTCTGTGTTCTGTTAATTCATCTCACAGAGTTACATCTTTCCCTTCAAGAAGCCTTTCGCTAAGGGTGTTCTTGAGGAATTGGCAAAGGGATATTTGGAAGCCCGTAGACGGGTATGGTTAAAAAGGAAATATCTTATGTTCAAAACTGGAAAGAAGCTTTCTGAGAAACTGCTCTGTGTTCTGTGAATTCATCTCACAGAGTTACATCTTTCCCTTCAAGAAGCCTTTCGCTAAGACTGTTCTTGTGGAATTGGCAAAGGGATATTTGGAAGCCCATAGACGCCTATGGTGACAAAGGAAATATCTTCCATTCAAAACTGGAAAGAAGCTTTCTGAGAAACTGCTCTGTGTTCTGTTAATTCATCTCACAGAGTTACATCTTTCCCTTCAAGAAGCCTTTCGCTAAGGCTGTTCTTGTGGAATTGACAAAGCGATATTTGGAAGCCCATAGAGGGCTATGGTGAAAAAGGAAATATCTTCCGTTCAAAACTGGAAAGAAGCTTTCTGACAAACTGCTCTGTGTTCTATGAATTCATTTCACAGAGTTACATCTTTCCCTTCAAGAAGCCTTTCGCTAAGGCTGTTCTTGTGGAATTGGCAAAGGGATATTTGGAAGCCCATAGAGGGCTATGGTGAAAAGGGAAATATCTTCCGTTCAAAACTGGAAAGAAGCTTTCTGAGAAACTGCTCTGTGTTCTGTGAATTCATCTCACAGAGTTACATCTTTCCCTTCAATAAGCCTTTCGCTAAGGCTGCTCTTGTGGAATTGGCCAAGGGATATTGCAAGCCCATAGAGGCCTATGGTGAAAAAGGAAATATCTTCCGTTCAAAACTGGAAAGAAGCTTTCTGAGAAACTGCTCTGTGTTCTGTGAATTCATCTCACAGAGTTACATCTTTCCCTTCAAGAAGCCTTTCGCTAAGACTGTTCTTGTGGAATTGACAAAGCGATATTTGGAAGCCCATAGAGGGCTATGGTGAAAAAGGAAATATCTTCCGTTCAAAACTGGAAAGAAGCTTTCTGAGAAACTGCTCTGTGTTCTGTGAATTCATCTCAAAGAGTTACATCTTTCCCTTCAAGAAGCCTTTCGCTGAGGCTGTTCTTGTGGAATTGGCAAAGGGATATTTGGAAGCCCATAGAGGGCTATGGTGAAAAAGGAAATATCTTCCGTTCAAAACTGGAAAGAAGCTTTCTGAGAAACTGCTCTGTGTTCTGTGAATTCATCTCACAGAGTTACATCTTTCCCTTCAAGAAGCCTTTCGCTAAGGCTGTTCTTGTGGAATTGGCAAAGGGATATTTGGAAGCCTATAGAGGGCTACGGTGAAAAAGGAAATATCTTCCGTTCAAAACTGGAAAGAAGCTTTCTGAGAAACTGCTCTGTGTTCTGTTAATTCATCTCACAGAGTTACATCTTTCCCTTCAAGAAGCCTTTCGCTAAGGCTGTTCTTGAGGAATTGGCAAAGGGATATTTGGAAGCCCATAGACGGCTATGGTGAAAAAGGAAATATCTTCCGTTCCAAACTGGAAAGAAGCTTTCTGAGAAACTGCTCTGTGTTCTGTTAATTCATCTCACAGAGTTACATCTTTCCCTTCAAGAAGCCTTTCGCTAAGTCTGTTCTTGTGGAATTGGCAAAGCGATTTTTGGAAACCCATAGAGGGCTATGGTGAAAAAGGAAATATCTTCCGTTCAAAACTGGAAAGAAGCTTTCTGAGAAACTGCTCTGTGTTCTGTTAATTCATCTCACAGAGTTACATCTTTCCCTTCAAGAAGCCTTTCGCTAAGGGTGTTCTTGAGGAATTGGCAAAGGGATATTTGGAAGCCCGTAGACGGGTATGGTTAAAAAGGAAATATCTTATGTTCAAAACTGGAAAGAAGCTTTCTGAGAAACTGCTCTGTGTTCTGTGAATTCATCTCACAGAGTTACATCTTTCCCTTCAAGAAGCCTTTCGCTAAGACTGTTCTTGTGGAATTGGCAAAGGGATATTTGGAAGCCCATAGACGCCTATGGTGACAAAGGAAATATCTTCCATTCAAAACTGGAAAGAAGCTTTCTGAGAAACTGCTCTGTGTTCTGTTAATTCATCTCACAGAGTTACATCTTTCCCTTCAAGAAGCCTTTCGCTAAGGCTGTTCTTGTGGAATTGACAAAGCGATATTTGGAAGCCCATAGAGGGCTATGGTGAAAAAGGAAATATCTTCCGTTCAAAACTGGAAAGAAGCTTTCTGACAAACTGCTCTGTGTTCTATGAATTCATTTCACAGAGTTACATCTTTCCCTTCAAGAAGCCTTTCGCTAAGGCTGTTCTTGTGGAATTGGCAAAGGGATATTTGGAAGCCCATAGAGGCCTATGGTGAAAAAGGAAATATCTTCCGTTCAAAACTGGAAAGAAGCTTTCTGAGAAACTGCTCTGTGTTCTGTGAATTCATCTCACAGAGTTACATCTTTCCCTTCAAGAAGCCTTTCACTAAGGCTGTTCTTGTGGAATTGGCAAAGGGATATTTGGAAGCCCATAGAGGGCTATGGTGAAAAGGGAAATATCTTCCGTTCGAAACTGGAAAGAAGCTTTCTGAGAAACTGCTCTGTGTTCTGTGAATTCATCTCACAGAGTTACATCTTTCCCTTCAATAAGCCTTTCGCTAAGGCTGCTCTTGTGGAATTGGCCAAGGGATATTTGCAAGCCCATAGAGGCCTATGGTGAAAAAGGAAATATCTTCCGTTCAAAACTGGAAAGAAGCTTTCTGAGAAACTGCTCTGTGTTCTGTGAATTCATCTCACAGAGTTACATCTTTCCCTTCAAGAAGCCTTTCGCTAAGACTGTTCTTGTGGAATTGACAAAGCGATATTTGGAAGCCCTTAGAGGGCTATGGTGAAAAAGGAAATATCTTCCGTTCAAAACTGGAAAGAAGCTTTCTGAGAAACTGCTCTGTGTTCTGTGAATTCATCTCAAAGAGTTACATCTTTCCCTTCAAGAAGCCTTTCACTGAGGCTGTTCTTGTGGAATTGGCAAAGGGATATTTGGAAGCCCATAGAGGGCTATGGTGAAAAAGGAAATATCTTCCGTTCAAAACTGGAAAGAAGCTTTCTGAGAAACTGCTCTGTGTTCTGTGAATTCATCTCACAGAGTTACATCTTTCCCTTCAAGAAGCCTTTCGCTAAGGCTGTTCTTGTGGAATTGGCAAAGGGATATTTGGAAGCCTATAGAGGGCTACGGTGAAAAAGGAAATATCTTCCGTTCAAAACTGGAAAGAAGCTTTCTGAGAAACTGCTCTGTGTTCTGTTAATTCATCTCACAGAGTTACATCTTTCCCTTCAAGAAGCCTTTCGCTAAGGCTGTTCTTGAGGAATTGGCAAAGGGATATTTGGAAGCCCATAGACGGCTATGGTGAAAAAGGAAATATCTTCCGTTCCAAACTGGAAAGAAGCTTTCTGAGAAACTGCTCTGTGTTCTGTTAATTCATCTCACAGAGTTACATCTTTCCCTTCAAGAAGCCTTTCGCTAAGTCTGTTCTTGTGGAATTGGCAAAGCGATTTTTGGAAACCCATAGAGGGCTATGGTGAAAAAGGAAATATCTTCCGTTCAAAACTGGAAAGAAGCTTTCTGAGAAACTGCTCTGTGTTCTGTTAATTCATCTCACAGAGTTACATCTTTCCCTTCAAGAAGCCTTTCGCTAAGGGTGTTCTTGAGGAATTGGCAAAGGGATATTTGGAAGCCCGTAGACGGGTATGGTTAAAAAGGAAATATCTTATGTTCAAAACTGGAAAGAAGCTTTCTGAGAAACTGCTCTGTGTTCTGTGAATTCATCTCACAGAGTTACATCTTTCCCTTCAAGAAGCCTTTCGCTAAGACTGTTCTTGTGGAATTGGCAAAGGGATATTTGGAAGCCCATAGACGGCTATGGTGAAAAAGGAAATATCTTCCGTTCCAAACTGGAAAGAAGCTTTCTGAGAAACTGCTCTGTGTTCTGTTAATTCATCTCACAGAGTTACATCTTTCCCTTCAAGAAGCCTTTCGCTAAGTCTGTTCTTGTGGAATTGGCAAAGCGATTTTTGGAAACCCATAGAGGGCTATGGTGAAAAAGGAAATATCTTCCGTTCAAAACTGGAAAGAAGCTTTCTGAGAAACTGCTCTGTGTTCTGTTAATTCATCTCACAGAGTTACATCTTTCCCTTCAAGAAGCCTTTCGCTAAGGGTGTTCTTGAGGAATTGGCAAAGGGATATTTGGAAGCCCGTAGACGGGTATGGTTAAAAAGGAAATATCTTATGTTCAAAACTGGAAAGAAGCTTTCTGAGAAACTGCTCTGTGTTCTGTGAATTCATCTCACAGAGTTACATCTTTCCCTTCAAGAAGCCTTTCGCTAAGACTGTTCTTGTGGAATTGGCAAAGGGATATTTGGAAGCCCATAGACGCCTATGGTGACAAAGGAAATATCTTCCATTCAAAACTGGAAAGAAGCTTTCTGAGAAACTGCTCTGTGTTCTGTTAATTCATCTCACAGAGTTACATCTTTCCCTTCAAGAAGCCTTTCGCTAAGGCTGTTCTTGTGGAATTGACAAAGCGATATTTGGAAGCCCATAGAGGGCTATGGTGAAAAAGGAAATATCTTCCGTTCAAAACTGGAAAGAAGCTTTCTGACAAACTGCTCTGTGTTCTATGAATTCATTTCACAGAGTTACATCTTTCCCTTCAAGAAGCCTTTCGCTAAGGCTGTTCTTGTGGAATTGGCAAAGGGATATTTGGAAGCCCATAGAGGCCTATGGTGAAAAAGGAAATATCTTCCGTTCAAAACTGGAAAGAAGCTTTCTGAGAAACTGCTCTGTGTTCTGTGAATTCATCTCACAGAGTTACATCTTTCCCTTCAAGAAGCCTTTCACTAAGGCTGTTCTTGTGGAATTGGCAAAGGGATATTTGGAAGCCCATAGAGGGCTATGGTGAAAAGGGAAATATCTTCCGTTCAAAACTGGAAAGAAGCTTTCTGAGAAACTGCTCTGTGTTCTGTGAATTCATCTCACAGAGTTACATCTTTCCCTTCAATAAGCCTTTCGCTAAGGCTGCTCTTGTGGAATTGGCCAAGGGATATTTGCAAGCCCATAGAGGCCTATGGTGAAAAAGGAAATATCTTCCGTTCAAAACTGGAAAGAAGCTTTCTGAGAAACTGCTCTGTGTTCTGTGAATTCATCTCACAGAGTTACATCTTTCCCTTCAAGAAGCCTTTCGCTAAGACTGTTCTTGTGGAATTGACAAAGCGATATTTGGAAGCCCATAGAGGGCTATGGTGAAAAAGGAAATATCTTCCGTTCAAAACTGGAAAGAAGCTTTCTGAGAAACTGCTCTGTGTTCTGTGAATTCATCTCAAAGAGTTACATCTTTCCCTTCAAGAAGCCTTTCACTGAGGCTGTTCTTGTGGAATTGGCAAAGGGATATTTGGAAGCCCATAGAGGGCTATGGTGAAAAAGGAAATATCTTCCGTTCAAAACTGGAAAGAAGCTTTCTGAGAAACTGCTCTGTGTTCTGTGAATTCATCTCACAGAGTTACATCTTTCCCTTCAAGAAGCCTTTCGCTAAGGCTGTTCTTGTGGAATTGGCAAAGGGATATTTGGAAGCCTATAGAGGGCTACGGTGAAAAAGGAAATATCTTCCGTTCAAAACTGGAAAGAAGCTTTCTGAGAAACTGCTCTGTGTTCTGTTAATTCATCTCACAGAGTTACATCTTTCCCTTCAAGAAGCCTTTCGCTAAGGCTGTTCTTGAGGAATTGGCAAAGGGATATTTGGAAGCCCATAGACGGCTATGGTGAAAAAGGAAATATCTTCCGTTCCAAACTGGAAAGAAGCTTTCTGAGAAACTGCTCTGTGTTCTGTTAATTCATCTCACAGAGTTACATCTTTCCCTTCAAGAAGCCTTTCGCTAAGTCTGTTCTTGTGGAATTGGCAAAGCGATTTTTGGAAACCCATAGAGGGCTATGGTGAAAAAGGAAATATCTTCCGTTCAAAACTGGAAAGAAGCTTTCTGAGAAACTGCTCTGTGTTCTGTTAATTCATCTCACAGAGTTACATCTTTCCCTTCAAGAAGCCTTTCGCTAAGGGTGTTCTTGAGGAATTGGCAAAGGGATATTTGGAAGCCCGTAGACGGGTATGGTTAAAAAGGAAATATCTTATGTTCAAAACTGGAAAGAAGCTTTCTGAGAAACTGCTCTGTGTTCTGTGAATTCATCTCACAGAGTTACATCTTTCCCTTCAAGAAGCCTTTCGCTAAGACTGTTCTTGTGGAATTGGCAAAGGGATATTTGGAAGCCCATAGACGCCTATGGTGACAAAGGAAATATCTTCCATTCAAAACTGGAAAGAAGCTTTCTGAGAAACTGCTCTGTGTTCTGTTAATTCATCTCACAGAGTTACATCTTTCCCTTCAAGAAGCCTTTCGCTAAGGCTGTTCTTGTGGAATTGACAAAGCGATATTTGGAAGCCCATAGAGGGCTATGGTGAAAAAGGAAATATCTTCCGTTCAAAACTGGAAAGAAGCTTTCTGACAAACTGCTCTGTGTTCTATGAATTCATTTCACAGAGTTACATCTTTCCCTTCAAGAAGCCTTTCGCTAAGGCTGTTCTTGTGGAATTGGCAAAGGGATATTTGGAAGCCCATAGAGGCCTATGGTGAAAAAGGAAATATCTTCCGTTCAAAACTGGAAAGATGCTTTCTGAGAAACTGCTCTGTGTTCTGTAAATTCATCTCACAGAGTTACATCTTTCCCTTCAAGAAGTCTTTCGCTAAGGCTGTTCTTGTGGAATTGGCAAAGGGATATTTGGAAGCCTATAGAGGGCTATGGTGAAAAAGGAAATATCTTCCGTTCAAAACTGGAAAGAAGCTTTCTGAGAAACTGCTCTGTGTTCTGTGAATTCATCTCACAGAGTTACATCTTTCCCTTCAAGAAGCCTTTCGCTAAGGCTGTTCTTGTGGAATTGGCAAAGCGATATTTCGAAGCCCGTAGAGGGCTATGGTGAAAAAGGAAATATCTTCCGTTCAAAACTGGAAAGAAGCTTTCTGAGAAACTGCTCTGTGTTCTGTGAATTCATCTCACAGAGTTACATGTTTCCCTTCAAGAAGCGTTTCCCTCAGGCTGTTCTTGTGGAATTGGCCAAGGGATATTTGGAAGCCCATAGAGGGCTATGGTGAAAAAGGAAATATCTTCCGTTCAAAACTGGAAAGAAGCTTTCTGAGAAACTGCTCTGTGTTCAGTGAATTCATTTCACAGAGTTACATCTTTCCCTTCAAGAAGCCTTTCGCTAAGGCTGTTCTTGTGGAATTGGCAAAGGGATATTTGGAAGCCCATAGAGGCCTATGGTGAAAAAGGAAATATCTTCCGTTCAAAACTGGAAAGAAGCTTTCTGAGAAACTGCTCTGTGTTCTCTGAATTCATCTCACAGAGTTACATCTTTCCCTTCAAGAAGCCTTTCGCTAAGGCTGTTCTTGTGGAATTGGCAAAGGGATATTTGGAAGCCCATAGAGGGCTATGTTGAAAAAGGAAATATCTTCCGTTCAAAACTGGAAAGAAGCTTTCTGAGAAACTGCTCTGTGTTCTGTGAATTCATCTCACAGAGATACATCTTTCCCTTCAAGAAGCTTTTCGCTAAGGCTGTTCTTGTGGATTTGGCAAAGGGATATTTGGAAGCCCATAGAGGGCTATGGTGAAAAAGGAAATATCTTCCGTTCAAAACTGGAAAGAAGCTTTCTGAGAAACTGCTCTGTGTTCTGTTAATTCATCTCACAGAGTTACATCTTTCCCTTCAAGAAGCCTTTCGCTGAGGCTGTTCTTGTGGAATTGGAAAAGCGATATTTGGAAGCCCATAGAGGGCTATGGTGAAAAAGGAAATATCTTCCGTTCAAAACTGGAAAGAAGCTTTCTGAGAAACTGCTCTGTGTTCTGTGAATTCATCTCAAAGAGTTACATCTTTCCCTTCAAGAAGCCTTTCGCTGAGGCTGTTCTTGTGGAATTGGTAAAGGGATATTTGGAAGCCCATAGAGGGCTATGGTGAAAAAGGAAATATCTTCCGTTCAAAACTGGAAAGAAGCTTTCTGATAAACTGCTCTGTGTTCTGTGAATTCATCTCACAGAGGTACATCTTTCCCTTCAAGAAGCCTTTCGCTAAGGCTGTTCTTGTGGAATTGGCAAAGGGATATTTTGAAGCCCATAGAGGGCTATGGTGAAAAAGGAAATATCTTCCGTTCAAAACTGGAAAGAAGCTTTCTGAGAAACTGCTCTGTGTTCTGTTAATTCATCTCACAGAGTTACATCTTTCCCTTCAAGAAGCCTTTCGCTAAGGCTGTTCTTGTGGAATAGGAAAAGCGATATTTGGAAGCCCATAGAGGGCTATGGTGAAAAAGGAAATATCTTCCGTTCAAAACTGGAAAGAAGCTTTCTGAGAAACTGCTCTGTGTTCTGTGAATTCATCTCACAGAGTTACATCTTTCCCTTCAAGAAGCCTTTCGCTAAGGCTGTTCTTGTGGAATTGGCAAAGGGATATTTGGAAGCCTATAGAGGGCTATGGTGAAAAAGGAAATATCTTCCGTTCAAAACTGGAAAGAAGCTTTCTGAGAAACTGCTCTGTGTTCTGTTAATTCATCTCACAGAGTTACATCTTTCCCTTCAAGAAGCCTTTCGCTAAGGCTGTTCTTGTGGAATTGGCAAAGCGATATTTGGAAGCCCGTAGAGGGCTATGGTGATAAAGGAAATATCTTCCGTTCAAAACTGGAAAGAAGCTTTCTGAGAAACTGCTCTGTGTTCTGTGAATTCATCTCACAGAGTTACATCTTTCCCTTCAAGAAGCCTTTCGCTAAGGCTGTTCTTGTGGAATTGGCAAACGGATATTTGGAAGCCCATAGACGGCTATGGTGAAAAAGGAAATATCTTCCGTTCAAAACTGGAAAGAAGGTTTCTGAGAAACTGCTCTGTGTTCTGTGAATTCATCTCACAGAGTTACATCTTTCCCTTCAAGAAGCCTTTCGCTGAGGCTGATCTTGTGGAATTGGCAAAGGGATATTTGGAAGCCCATAGACGGCTATGGTGAAAAAGGAAATATCTTCCGTTCAAAACTGGAAAGAAGCTTTCTGAGAAACTGCTCTGTGTTCTGTGAATTCATCTCACAGAGTTACATCTTTCCCTTCAAGAAGCCTTTCGCTAAGGCTGTTCTTGTGGAATTGGCAAAGGGATATTTGGAGGCCCATAGAGGCCTATGGTGAAAAAGGAAATATCTTCCGTTCAAAACTGCAAAGAAGCTTTCTGAGAAACTGCTCTGTGTTCTGTGAATTCATCTCACAGAGTTACATCTTTACCTTCAAGAAGCCTTTCGCTAAGGCTGTTCTTGTGGAATTGGCAAAGGGATATTTGGAAGCCCATAGAGTGCTATGGTGAAAAAGGAATTATCTTCCGTTCAAAACTGGAAAGAAGCTTTCTGAGAAACTGCTCTGTGTTCTGTTAATTCATCTCACAGAGTTACATCTTTCCCTTCAAGAGGCCTTTCGCTAAGGCTGTTCTTGCGGAATTGGCAAATCGATATTTGGAAGCCCGTAGAGGGCGATGGTGAAAAAGGAAATATCTTCCGTTCAAAACTGGAAAGAAGCTTTCTGAGAAACTGCTCTGTGTTCTGTGAATTCATCTCACAGAGTTACATCTTTCCCTTCAAGAAGCCTTTCGCTAAGGCTGTTCTTGTGGAAGTGACAAAGGGATATTTCGAAGCCCATAGACGGCTATGGTGAAAAAGGAAATATCTTCCGTTCAAAACTGGAAAGAAGGTTTCTGAGAAACTGCTCTGTGTTCTGTGAATTCATCTCACAGAGTTACATCTTTCCCTTCAAGAAGCCTTTCGCTGAGGCTGATCTTGTGGAATTGGCAAAGGGATATTTGGAAGCCCACAGACGGCTATGGTGAAAAAGGAAATATCTTCCGTTCAAAACTGGAAAGAAGCTTTCTGAGAAACTGCTCTGTGGTCTGTGAATTCATCTCAGAGAGTTACATCTTTCCCTTCAAGAAGCCTTTCGCTAAGGCTGTTCTTGTGGAATTGGCAAAGGGATATTTGGAAGCCCATAGAGGCCTATGGTGAAAAAGGAAATATCTTCCGTTCAAAACTGGAAAGAAGCTTTCTGAGAAACTGCTCTGTGTTCTGTGAATTCATCTCTCAGAGTTACATCTTTCCCTTCAAGAAGCCTTTCGCTAAGGCTGTTCTTGTGGAATTGGCAAAGGGATATTTGGAAGCCCATAGAGGGCTATGGTGAAAAGGGAAATATCTTCCGTTCAAAACTGGAAAGAAGCTTTCTGAGAAACTGCTCTGTGTTCTGTGAATTCATCTCACAGAGTTACATCTTTCCCTTCAATAAGCCTTTCGCTAAGGCTGCTCTTGTGGAATTGGCCAATGGATATTTGCAAGCCCATAGAGGCCTATGGTGAAAAAGGAAATATCTTCCGTTCAAAACTGGAAAGAAGCTTTCTGAGAAACTGCTCTGTGTTCTGTGAATTCATCTCACAGAGTTACATCTTTCCCTTCAAGAAGTCTTTCGCTAAGACTGTTCTTGTGGAATTGACAAAGCGATATTTCGAAGCCCATAGAGGGCTATGGTGAAAAAGGAAATATCTTCCGTTCAAAACTGGAAAGAAGCTTTCTGAGAAACTGCTCTGTGTTCTGTGAATTCATCTCAAAGAGTTACATCTTTCCCTTCAAGAAGCCTTTCGCTAAGGCTGTTCTTGTGGAATTGGCAAAGGGATATTTGGAAGCCCATAGAGGGCTATGGTGAAAAAGGAAATATCTTCCGTTCAAAACTGGAAAGAAGCTTTCTGAGAAACTGCTCTGTGTTCTGTGAATTCATCTCACAGAGTTACATCTTTCCCTTCAAGAAGCCTTTCGCTAAGGCTGTTCTTGTGGAATTGGCAAAGGGATATATGGAAGCCTATAGAGGGCTACGGTGAAAAAGGAAATATCTTCCGTTCAAAACTGGAAAGAAGCTTTCTGAGAAACTGCTCTGTGTTCTGTTAATTCATCTCACAGAGTTACATCTTTCCCTTCAAGAAGCCTTTCGCTAAGGCTGTTCTTGAGGAATTGGCAAAGGGATATTTGGAAGCCCATAGACGGCTATGGTTAAAAAGGAAATATCTTCCGTTCAAAACTGGAAAGAAGCTTTCTGAGAAACTGCTCTGTGTTCTGTTAATTCATCTCACAGAGTTACATCTTTCCCTTCAAGAAGCCTTTCGCTAAGGCTGTTCTTGTGGAATTGGCAAAGCGATTTTTGGAAACCCATAGAGGGCTATGGTGAAAAAGGAAATATCTTCCGTTCAAAACTGGAAAGAAGCTTTCTGAGAAACTGCTCTGTGTTCTGTTAATTCATCTCACAGAGTTACATCTTTCCCTTCAAGAAGCCTTTCGCTAAGGGTGTTCTTTAGGAATTGGCAAAGGGATATTTGGAAGCCCGTAGACGGGTATGGTTAAAAAGGAAATATCTTATGTTCAAAACTGGAAAGAAGGTTTCTGAGAAACTGCTCTGTGTTCTGTGAATTCATCTCACAGAGTTACATCTTTCCCTTCAAGAAGCCTTTCGCTAAGACTGTTCTTGTGGAATTGGCAAAGGGATATTTGGAAGCCCATAGACGCCTATGGTGACAAAGGAAATATCTTCCATTCAAAACTGGAAAGAAGCTTTCTGAGAAACTGCTCTGTGTTCTGTTAATTCATCTCACGGAGTTACATCTTTCCCTTCAAGAAGCCTTTCGCTAAGGCTGTTCTTGTGGAATTGGCAAAGGGATATTTGGAAGCCCTTAGAGGGCTATGGTGAAAAAGGAAATATCTTCCGTTCAAAACTGGAAAGAAGCTTTCTGACAAACTGCTCTGTGTTCTGTGAATTCATTTCACAGAGTTACATCTTTCCCTTCAAGAAGCCTTTCGCTAAGGCTGTTCTTGTGGAATTGGCAAAGGGATATTTGGAAGCCCATAGAGGCCTATGGTGAAAAAGGAAATATCTTCCGTTCAAAACTGGAAAGAAGCTTTCTGAGAAACTGCTCTGTGTTCTGTCAATTCATCTCTCAGAGTTACATCTTTCCCTTCAAGAAGCCTTTCGCTAAGGCTGTTCTTGTGGAATTGGTAAAGGGATATTTGGAAGCCCATAGAGGGCTATGGTGAAAAAGGAAATATCTTCCGTTCAAAACTGGAAAGAAGCTTTCTGATAAACTGCTCTGTGTTCTGTGAATTCATCTCACAGAGGTACATCTTTCCCTTCAAGAAGCCTTTCGCTAAGGCTGTTCTTGTGGAATTGGCAAAGGGATATTTGGAAGCCCATAGAGGGCTATGGTGAAAAAGGAAATATCTTCCGTTCAAAACTGGAAAGAAGCTTTCTGAGAAACTGCTCTGTGTTCTGTTAATTCATCTCACAGAGTTACATCTTTCCCTTCAAGAAGCCTTTCGCTAAGGCTGTTCTTGTGGAATAGGAAAAGCGATATTTGGAAGCCCATAGAGGGCTATGGTGAAAAAGGAAATATCTTCCGTTCAAAACTGGAAAGAAGGTTTCTGAGAAACTGTTCTGTGTTCTGTGAATTCATCTCACAGAGTTACATCTTTCCCTTCAAGAAGCCTTTCGCTGAGGCTGATCTTGTGGAATTGGCAAAGGGATATTTGGAAGCCCATAGACGGCTATGGTGAAAAAGGAAATATCTTCCGTTCAAAACTGGAAAGAAGCTTTCTGAGAAACTGCTCTGTGTTCTGTGAATTCATCTCACAGAGTTACATCTTTCCCTTCAAGAAGCCTTTCGCTAAGGCTGTTCTTGTGGAATTGGCAAAGGGATATTTGGAAGCCCATAGAGGCCTATGGTGAAAAAGGAAATATCTTCCGTTCAAAACTGGAAAGAAGCTTTCTGAGAAACTGCTCTGTGTTCTGTGAATTCATCTCACAGAGTTACATCTTTCCCTTCAAGAAGCCTTTCGCTAAGGCTGTTCTTGTGGAATTGGCAAAGGGATATTTGGAAGCCCATAGAGGGCTATGGTGAAAAGGGAAATATCTTCCGTTCAAAACTGGAAAGAAGCTTTCTGAGAAACTGCTCTGTGTTCTGTGAATTCATCTCACAGAGTTACATCTTTCCCTTCAATAAGCCTTTCGCTAAGGCTGCTCTTGTGGAATTGGCCAAGGGATATTTGCAAGCCCATAGAGGCCTATGGTGAAAAAGGAAATATCTTCCGTTCAAAACTGGAAAGAAGCTTTCTGAGAAACTGCTCTGTGTTCTGTGAATTCATCTCACAGAGTTACATCTTTCCCTTCAAGAAGCCTTTCGCTAAGACTGTTCTTGTGGAATTGACAAAGCGATATTTGGAAGCCCATAGAGGGCTATGGTGAAAAAGGAAATATCTTCCGTTCAAAACTGGAAAGAAGCTTTCTGAGAAACTGCTCTGTGTTCTGTGAATTCATCTCAAAGAGTTACATCTTTCCCTTCAAGAAGCCTTTCGCTGAGGCTGTTCTTGTGGAATTGGCAAAGGGATATTTGGAAGCCCATAGAGGGCTATGGTGAAAAAGGAAATATCTTCCGTTAAAAACTGGAAAGAAGCTTTCTGAGAAACTGCTCTGTGTTCTGTGAATTCATCTCACAGAGTTACATCTTTCCCTTCAAGAAGCCTTTCGCTAAGGCTGTTCTTGTGGAATTGGCAAAGGGATATTTGGAAGCCTATAGAGGGCTACGGTGAAAAAGGAAATATCTTCCGTTCAAAACTGGAAAGAAGCTTTCTGAGAAACTGCTCTGTGTTCTGTTAATTCATCTCACAGAGTTACATCTTTCCCTTCAAGAAGCCTTTCGCTAAGGCTGTTCTTGAGGAATTGGCAAAGGGATATTTGGAAGCCCATAGACGGCTATGGTGAAAAAGGAAATATCTTCCGTTCCAAACTGGAAAGAAGCTTTCTGAGAAACTGCTCTGTGTTCTGTCAATTCAACTCACAGAGTTACATCTTTCCCTTCAAGAAGCCTTTCGCTAAGTCTGTTCTTGTGGAATTGGCAAAGCGATTTTTGGAAACCCATAGAGGGCTATGGTGAAAAAGGAAATATCTTCCGTTCAAAACTGGAAAGAAGCTTTCTGAGAAACTGCTCTGTGTTCTGTTAATTCATCTCACAGAGTTACATCTTTCCCTTCAAGAAGCCTTTCGCCAAGGGTGTTCTTGAGGAATTGGCAAAGGGATATTTGGAAGCCCGTAGACGGGTATGGTTAAAAAGGAAATATCTTATGTTCAAAACTGGAAAGAAGCTTTCTGAGAAACTGCTCTGTGTTCTGTGAATTCATCTCACAGAGTTACATCTTTCCCTTCAAGAAGCCTTTCGCTAAGACTGTTCTTGTGGAATTGGCAAAGGGATATTTGGAAGCCCATAGACGCCTATGGTGACAAAGGAAATATCTTCCATTCAAAACTGGAAAGAAGCTTTCTGAGAAACTGCTCTGTGTTCTGTTAATTCATCTCACAGAGTTACATCTTTCCCTTCAAGAAGCCTTTCGCTAAGGCTGTTCTTGTGGAATTGACAAAGCGATATTTGGAAGCCCATAGAGGGCTATGGTGAAAAAGGAAATATCTTCCGTTCAAAACTGGAAAGAAGCTTTCTGACAAACTGCTCTGTGTTCTATGAATTCATTTCACAGAGTTACATCTTTCCCTTCAAGAAGCCTTTCGCTAAGGCTGTTCTTGTGGAATTGGCAAAGGGATATTTGGAAGCCCATAGAGGCCTATGGTGAAAAAGGAAATATCTTCCGTTCAAAACTGGAAAGAAGCTTTCTGAGAAACTGCTCTGTGTTCTGTGAATTCATCTCACAGAGTTACATCTTTCCCTTCAAGAAGCCTTTCACTAAGGCTGTTCTTGTGGAATTGGCAAAGGGATATTTGGAAGCCCATAGAGGGCTATGGTGAAAAGGGAAATATCTTCCGTTCAAAACTGGAAAGAAGCTTTCTGAGAAACTGCTCTGTGTTCTGTGAATTCATCTCACAGAGTTACATCTTTCCCTTCAATAAGCCTTTCGCTAAGGCTGCTCTTGTGGAATTGGCCAAGGGATATTTGCAAGCCCATAGAGGCCTATGGTGAAAAAGGAAATATCTTCCGTTCAAAACTGGAAAGAAGCTTTCTGAGAAACTGCTCTGTGTTCTGTGAATTCATCTCACAGAGTTACATCTTTCCCTTCAAGAAGCCTTTCGCTAAGACTGTTCTTGTGGAATTGACAAAGCGATATTTGGAAGCCCATAGAGGGCTATGGTGAAAAAGGAAATATCTTCCGTTCAAAACTGGAAAGAAGCTTTCTGAGAAACTGCTCTGTGTTCTGTGAATTCATCTCAAAGAGTTACATCTTTCCCTTCAAGAAGCCTTTCGCTGAGGCTGTTCTTGTGGAATTGGCAAAGGGATATTTGGAAGCCCATAGAGGGCTATGGTGAAAAAGGAAATATCTTCCGTTCAAAACTGGAAAGAAGCTTTCTGAGAAACTGCTCTGTGTTCTGTGAATTCATCTCACAGAGTTACATCTTTCCCTTCAAGAAGCCTTTCGCTAAGGCTGTTCTTGTGGAATTGGCAAAGGGATATTTGGAAGCCTATAGAGGGCTACGGTGAAAAAGGAAATATCTTCCGTTCAAAACTGGAAAGAAGCTTTCTGAGAAACTGCTCTGTGTTCTGTTAATTCATCTCACAGAGTTACATCTTTCCCTTCAAGAAGCCTTTCGCTAAGGCTGTTCTTGAGGAATTGGCAAAGGGATATTTGGAAGCCCATAGACGGCTATGGTGAAAAAGGAAATATCTTCCGTTCCAAACTGGAAAGAAGCTTTCTGAGAAACTGCTCTGTGTTCTGTTAATTCATCTCACAGAGTTACATCTTTCCCTTCAAGAAGCCTTTCGCTAAGTCTGTTCTTGTGGAATTGGCAAAGCGATTTTTGGAAACCCATAGAGGGCTATGGTGAAAAAGGAAATATCTTCCGTTCAAAACTGGAAAGAAGCTTTCTGAGAAACTGCTCTGTGTTCTGTTAATTCATCTCACAGAGTTACATCTTTCCCTTCAAGAAGCCTTTCGCTAAGGGTGTTCTTGAGGAATTGGCAAAGGGATATTTGGAAGCCCGTAGACGGGTATGGTTAAAAAGGAAATATCTTATGTTCAAAACTGGAAAGAAGCTTTCTGAGAAACTGCTCTGTGTTCTGTGAATTCATCTCACAGAGTTACATCTTTCCCTTCAAGAAGCCTTTCGCTAAGACTGTTCTTGTGGAATTGGCAAAGGGATATTTGGAAGCCCATAGACGCCTATGGTGACAAAGGAAATATCTTCCATTCAAAACTGGAAAGAAGCTTTCTGAGAAACTGCTCTGTGTTCTGTTAATTCATCTCACAGAGTTACATCTTTCCCTTCAAGAAGCCTTTCGCTAAGGCTGTTCTTGTGGAATTGACAAAGCGATATTTGGAAGCCCATAGAGGGCTATGGTGAAAAAGGAAATATCTTCCGTTCAAAACTGGAAAGAAGCTTTCTGACAAACTGCTCTGTGTTCTATGAATTCATTTCACAGAGTTACATCTTTCCCTTCAAGAAGCCTTTCGCTAAGGCTGTTCTTGTGGAATTGGCAAAGGGATATTTGGAAGCCCATAGAGGCCTATGGTGAAAAAGGAAATATCTTCCGTTCAAAACTTGAAAGAAGCTTTCTGAGAAACTGCTCTGTGTTCTGTCAATTCATCTCACAGAGTTACATCTTTCCCTTCAAGAAGTCTTTCGCTAAGGCTGTTCTTGTGGAATTGGTAAAGGGATATTTGGAAGCCCATAGAGGGCTATGGTGAAAAAGGAAATATCTTCCGTTCAAAACTGGAAAGAAGCTTTCTGAGAAACTGCTCTGTGTTCTGTGAATTCATCTCACAGAGGTACATCTTTCCCTTCAAGAAGCCTTTCGCTAAGGCTGTTCTTGTGGAATTGGCAAAGGGATATTTGGAAGCCCATAGAGGGCTATGGTGAAAAAGGAAATATCTTCCGTTCAAAACTTGAAAGAAGCTTTCTGAGAAACTGCTCTGTGTTCTGTTAATTCATCTCACAGAGTTACATCTTTCCCTTCAAGAAGCCTTTCGCTAAGGCTGTTCTTGTGGAATAGGAAAAGCGATATTTGGAAGCCCATAGAGGGCTATGGTGAAAAAGGAAATATCTTCCGTTCAAAACTGGAAAGAAACTTTCTGAGAAACTGCTCTGTGTTCTGTGAATTCATCTCACAGAGTTACATCTTTCCCTTCAAGAAGCCTTTCGCTAAGGCTGTTCTTGTGGAATTGGCAAAGGGATATTTGGAAGCCTATAGAGGGCTATGGTGAAAAAGGAAATATCTTCCGTTCAAAACTGGAAAGAAGCTTTCTGAGAAACTGCTCTGTGTTCTGTGAATTCATCTCACAGAGTTACATCTTTCCCTTCAAGAAGCCTTTCGCTAAGGCTGTTCTTGTGGAATTGGCAAAGCGATATTTCGAAGCCCGTAGAGGGCTATGGTGAAAAAGGAAATATCTTCCGTTCAAAACTGGAAAGAAGCTTTCTGAGAAACTGCTCTGTGTTCTGTGAATTCATCTCACAGAGTTACATGTTTCCCTTCAAGAAGCGTTTCCCTCAGGCTGTTCTTGTGGAATTGGCCAAGGGATATTTGGAAGCCCATAGAGGGCTATGGTGAAAAAGGAAATATCTTCCGTTCAAAACTGGAAAGAAGCTTTCTGAGAAACTGCTCTGTGTTCAGTGAATTCATTTCACAGAGTTACATCTTTCCCTTCAAGAAGCCTTTCGCTAAGGCTGTTCTTGTGGAATTGGCAAAGGGATATTTGGAAGCCCATAGAGGCCTATGGTGAAAAAGGAAATATCTTCCGTTCAAAACTGGAAAGAAGCTTTCTGAGAAACTGCTCTGTGTTCTCTGAATTCATCTCACAGAGTTACATCTTTCCCTTCAAGAAGCCTTTCGCTAAGGCTGTTCTTGTGGAATTGGCAAAGGGATATTTGGAAGCCCATAGAGGGCTATGTTGAAAAAGGAAATATCTTCCGTTCAAAACTGGAAAGAAGCTTTCTGAGAAACTGCTCTGTGTTCTGTGAATTCATCTCACAGAGATACATCTTTCCCTTCAAGAAGCTTTTCGCTAAGGCTGTTCTTGTGGATTTGGCAAAGGGATATTTGGAAGCCCATAGAGGGCTATGGTGAAAAAGGAAATATCTTCCGTTCAAAACTGGAAAGAAGCTTTCTGAGAAACTGCTCTGTGTTCTGTTAATTCATCTCACAGAGTTACATCTTTCCCTTCAAGAAGCCTTTCGCTGAGGCTGTTCTTGTGGAATTGGAAAAGCGATATTTGGAAGCCCATAGAGGGCTATGGTGAAAAAGGAAATATCTTCCGTTCAAAACTGGAAAGAAGCTTTCTGAGAAACTGCTCTGTGTTCTGTGAATTCATCTCACAGAGTTACATCTTTCCCTTCAAGAAGCCTTTCGCTGAGGCTGTTCTTGTTTAATTGGTAAAGGGATATTTGGAAGCCCATAGAGGGCTATGGTGAAAAAGGAAATATCTTCCGTTCAAAACTGGAAAGAAGCTTTCTGATAAACTGCTCTGTGTTCTGTGAATTCATCTCACAGAGGTACATCTTTCCCTTCAAGAAGCCTTTCGCTAAGGCTGTTCTTGTGGAATTGGCAAAGGGATATTTTGAAGCCCATAGAGGGCTATGGTGAAAAAGGAAATATCTTCCGTTCAAAACTGGAAAGAAGCTTTCTGAGAAACTGCTCTGTGTTCTGTTAATTCATCTCACAGAGTTACATCTTTCCCTTCAAGAAGCCTTTCGCTAAGGCTGTTCTTGTGGAATAGGAAAAGCGATATTTGGAAGCCCATAGAGGGCTATGGTGAAAAAGGAAATATCTTCCGTTCAAAACTGGAAAGAAGCTTTCTGAGAAACTGCTCTGTGTTCTGTGAATTCATCTCACAGAGTTACATCTTTCCCTTCAAGAAGCCTTTCGCTAAGGCTGTTCTTGTGGAATTGGCAAAGGGATATTTGGAAGCCTATAGAGGGCTATGGTGAAAAAGGAAATATCTTCCGTTCAAAACTGGAAAGAAGCTTTCTGAGAAACTGCTCTGTGTTCTGTGAATTCATCTCACAGAGTTACATCTTTCCCTTCAAGAAGCCTTTCGCTAAGGCTGTTCTTGTGGAATTGGCAAAGCGATATTTGGAAGCCCATAGAGGGCTATGGTGAAAAAGGAAATATCTTCCGTTCAAAACTGGAAAGAAGCTTTCTGAGAAACTGCTCTGTGTTCAGTGAATTCATTTCACAGAGTTACATCTTTCCCTTCAAGAAGCCTTTCGCTAAGGCTGTTCTTGTGGAATTGGCAAAGGGATATTTGGAAGCCCATAGAGGCCTATGGTGAAAAAGGAAATATCTTCCGTTCAAAACTGGAAAGAAGCTTTCTGAGAAACTGCTCTGTGTTCTCTGAATTCATCTCACAGAGTTACATCTTTCCCTTCAAGAAGCCTTTCGCTAAGGCTGTTCTTGTGGAATTGGCAAAGAGATATTTGGAAGCCCATAGAGGGCTATGTTGAAAAAGGAAATATCTTCCGTTCAAAACTGGAAAGAAGCTTTCTGAGAAACTGCTCTGTGTTCTGTGAATTCATCTCACAGAGATACATCTTTCCCTTCAAGAAGCTTTTCGCTAAGGCTGTTCTTGTGGAATTGGCAAAGGGATATTTGGAAGCCCATAGAGGTCTATGGTGAAAAAGGAAATATCTTCCTTTCAAAACTGGAAAGAAGCTTTCTGGGAAACTGCTCTGTGTTCTGTTAATTCATCTCACAGAGTTACATCTTTCCCTTGACGAAGCCTTTCGCTAAGGTTGTTCTTGTGGAATTGGAAAAGCGATATTTGGAAGCCCTTAGAGGGCTATGGTGAAAAAGGAAATATCTTCCGTTCAAAACTGGAAAGAAGCTTTCTGAGAAACTGCTCTGTGTTCTGTGAATTCATCTCAAAGAGTTACATCTTTCCCTTCAAGAAGCCTTTCGCTAAGGCTGTTCTTGTGGAATTGGCAAAGGGATATTTGGAAGCCCATAGAGGGCTATGGTGAAAAAGGAAATATCTTCCGTTCAAAACTGGAAAGAAGCTTTCTGAGAAACTGCTCTGTGTTCTGTGAATTCATCTCACAGAGTTACATCTTTCCCTTCAAGAAGCCTTTCGCTAAGGCTGTTCTTGTGGAAGTGGCAAGGGATATTTCGAAGCCCATAGACGGCTATGGTGAAAAAGGAAATATCTTCCGTTCAAAACTGGAAAGAAGGTTTCTGAGAAACGGCTCTGTGTTCTGTGAATTCATCTCACAGAGTTACATCTTTCCCTTCAAGAAGCCTTTCGCTGAGGCTGATCTTGTGGAATTGGCAAAGGGATATTTGGAAGCCCATAGACGCCTATGGTGAAAAAGGAAATATCTTCCGTTCAAAACTGGAAAGAAGCTTTCTGAGAAACTGCTCTGTGTTCTGTGAATTCATCTCACAGAGTTACATCTTTCCCTTCAAGAAGCCTTTCGCTAAGGCTGTTCTTGTGGAATTGGCAAAGGGATATTTGGAAGCCCATAGAGGCCTATGGTGAAAAAGGAAGTATCTTCCGTTCCAAACTGGAAAGAAGCTTTCTGAGAAACTGCTCTGTGTTCTGTGAATTCATCTCACAGAGTTACATCTTTACCTTCAATAAGCCTTTCTCTAAGGCTGTTCTTGTGGAATTGGCAAAGGGATATTTGGAAGCCCATAGAGGGCTATGGTGAAAAAGGAATTATCTTCGGTTCAAAACTGGAAAGAAGCTTTCTGAGAAACTGCTCTGTGTTCTGTTAATTCATCTCACAGAGTTACATCTTTCCCTTCAAGAGGCCTTTCGCTAAGGCTGTTCTTGCGGAATTGGCAAATCGATATTTGGAAGCCCATAGAGGGCTATGGTGAAAAAGGAAATATCTTCCGTTCAAAACTGGAAAGAAGCTTTCTGAGAAACTGCTCTGTGTTCTGTGAATTCATCTCAAAGAGTTACATCTTTCCCTTCAAGAAGCCTTTCGCTGAGGCTGTTCTTGTGGAATTGGCAAAGGGATATTTGGAAGCCCATAGAGGGCTATGGTGAAAAAGGAAATATCTTCCGTTCAAAACTGGAAAGAAGCTTTCTGAGAAACTGCTCTGTGTTCTGTGAATTCATCTCACAGAGTTACATCTTTCCCTTCAAGAAGCCTTTCGCTAAGGCTGTTCTTGTGGAATTGGCAAAGGGATATTTGGAAGCCTATAGAGGGCTACGGTGAAAAAGGAAATATCTTCCGTTCAAAACTGGAAAGAAGCTTTCTGAGAAACTGCTCTGTGTTCTGTTAATTCATCTCACAGAGTTACATCTTTCCCTTCAAGAAGCCTTTCGCTAAGGCTGTTCTTGAGGAATTGGCAAAGGGATATTTGGAAGCCCATAGACGGCTATGGTGAAAAAGGAAATATCTTCCGTTCCAAACTGGAAAGAAGCTTTCTGAGAAACTGCTCTGTGTTCTGTTAATTCATCTCACAGAGTTACATCTTTCCCTTCAAGAAGCCTTTCGCTAAGTCTGTTCTTGTGGAATTGGCAAAGCGATTTTTGGAAACCCATAGAGGGCTATGGTGAAAAAGGAAATATCTTCCGTTCAAAACTGGAAAGAAGCTTTCTGAGAAACTGCTCTGTGTTCTGTTAATTCATCTCACAGAGTTACATCTTTCCCTTCAAGAAGCCTTTCGCTAAGGGTGTTCTTGAGGAATTGGCAAAGGGATATTTGGAAGCCCGTAGACGGGTATGGTTAAAAAGGAAATATCTTATGTTCAAAACTGGAAAGAAGCTTTCTGAGAAACTGCTCTGTGTTCTGTGAATTCATCTCACAGAGTTACATCTTTCCCTTCAAGAAGCCTTTCGCTAAGACTGTTCTTGTGGAATTGGCAAAGGGATATTTGGAAGCCCATAGACGCCTATGGTGACAAAGGAAATATCTTCCATTCAAAACTGGAAAGAAGCTTTCTGAGAAACTGCTCTGTGTTCTGTTAATTCATCTCACAGAGTTACATCTTTCCCTTCAAGAAGCCTTTCGCTAAGGCTGTTCTTGTGGAATTGACAAAGCGATATTTGGAAGCCCATAGAGGGCTATGGTGAAAAAGGAAATATCTTCCGTTCAAAACTGGAAAGAAGCTTTCTGACAAACTGCTCTGTGTTCTATGAATTCATTTCACAGAGTTACATCTTTCCCTTCAAGAAGCCTTTCGCTAAGGCTGTTCTTGTGGAATTGGCAAAGGGATATTTGGAAGCCCATAGAGGCCTATGGTGAAAAAGGAAATATCTTCCGTTCAAAACTGGAAAGAAGCTTTCTGAGAAACTGCTCTGTGTTCTGTCAATTCATCTCACAGAGTTACATCTTTCCCTTCAAGAAGTCTTTCGCTAAGGCTGTTCTTGTGGAATTGGTAAAGGGATATTTGGAAGCCCATAGAGGGCTATGGTGAAAAAGGAAATATCTTCCGTTCAAAACTGGAAAGAAGCTTTCTGAGAAACTGCTCTGTGTTCTGTGAATTCATCTCACAGAGGTACATCTTTCCCTTCAAGAAGCCTTTCGCTAAGGCTGTTCTTGTGGAATTGGCAAAGGGATATTTGGAAGCCCATAGAGGGCTATGGTGAAAAAGGAAATATCTTCCGTTCAAAACTTGAAAGAAGCTTTCTGAGAAACTGCTCTGTGTTCTGTTAATTCATCTCACAGAGTTACATCTTTCCCTTCAAGAAGCCTTTCGCTAAGGCTGTTCTTGTGGAATAGGAAAAGCGATATTTGGAAGCCCATAGAGGGCTATGGTGAAAAAGGAAATATCTTCCGTTCAAAACTGGAAAGAAACTTTCTGAGAAACTGCTCTGTGTTCTGTGAATTCATCTCACAGAGTTACATCTTTCCCTTCAAGAAGCCTTTCGCTAAGGCTGTTCTTGTGGAATTGGCAAAGGGATATTTGGAAGCCTATAGAGGGCTATGGTGAAAAAGGAAATATCTTCCGTTCAAAACTGGAAAGAAGCTTTCTGAGAAACTGCTCTGTGTTCTGTGAATTCATCTCACAGAGTTACATCTTTCCCTTCAAGAAGCCTTTCGCTAAGGCTGTTCTTGTGGAATTGGCAAAGCGATATTTCGAAGCCCGTAGAGGGCTATGGTGAAAAAGGAAATATCTTCCGTTCAAAACTGGAAAGAAGCTTTCTGAGAAACTGCTCTGTGTTCTGTGAATTCATCTCACAGAGTTACATGTTTCCCTTCAAGAAGCGTTTCCCTCAGGCTGTTCTTGTGGAATTGGCCAAGGGATATTTGGAAGCCCATAGAGGGCTATGGTGAAAAAGGAAATATCTTCCGTTCAAAACTGGAAAGAAGCTTTCTGAGAAACTGCTCTGTGTTCAGTGAATTCATTTCACAGAGTTACATCTTTCCCTTCAAGAAGCCTTTCGCTAAGGCTGTTCTTGTGGAATTGGCAAAGGGATATTTGGAAGCCCATAGAGGCCTATGGTGAAAAAGGAAATATCTTCCGTTCAAAACTGGAAAGAAGCTTTCTGAGAAACTGCTCTGTGTTCTCTGAATTCATCTCACAGAGTTACATCTTTCCCTTCAAGAAGCCTTTCGCTAAGGCTGTTCTTGTGGAATTGGCAAAGGGATATTTGGAAGCCCATAGAGGGCTATGTTGAAAAAGGAAATATCTTCCGTTCAAAACTGGAAAGAAGCTTTCTGAGAAACTGCTCTGTGTTCTGTGAATTCATCTCACAGAGATACATCTTTCCCTTCAAGAAGCTTTTCGCTAAGGCTGTTCTTGTGGATTTGGCAAAGGGATATTTGGAAGCCCATAGAGGGCTATGGTGAAAAAGGAAATATCTTCCGTTCAAAACTGGAAAGAAGCTTTCTGAGAAACTGCTCTGTGTTCTGTTAATTCATCTCACAGAGTTACATCTTTCCCTTCAAGAAGCCTTTCGCTGAGGCTGTTCTTGTGGAATTGGAAAAGCGATATTTGGAAGCCCGTAGAGGGCTATGGTGAAAAAGGAAATATCTTCCGTTCAAAACTGGAAAGAAGCTTTCTGAGAAACTGCTCTGTGTTCTGTGAATTCATCTCAAAGAGTTACATCTTTCCCTTCAAGAAGCCTTTCGCTGAGGCTGTTCTTGTGGAATTGGTAAAGGGATATTTGGAAGCCCATAGAGGGCTATGGTGAAAAAGGAAATATCTTCCGTTCAAAACTGGAAAGAAGCTTTCTGATAAACTGCTCTGTGTTCTGTGAATTCATCTCACAGAGGTACATCTTTCCCTTCAAGAAGCCTTTCGCTAAGGCTGTTCTTGTGGAATTGGCAAAGGGATATTTTGAAGCCCATAGAGGGCTATGGTGAAAAAGGAAATATCTTCCGTTCAAAACTGGAAAGAAGCTTTCTGAGAAACTGCTCTGTGTTCTGTTAATTCATCTCACAGAGTTACATCTTTCCCTTCAAGAAGCCTTTCGCTAAGGCTGTTCTTGTGGAATAGGAAAAGCGATATTTGGAAGCCCATAGAGGGCTATGGTGAAAAAGGAAATATCTTCCGTTCAAAACTGGAAAGAAGCTTTCTGAGAAACTGCTCTGTGTTCTGTGAATTCATCTCACAGAGTTACATCTTTCCCTTCAAGAAGCCTTTCGCTAAGGCTGTTCTTGTGGAATTGGCAAAGGGATATTTGGAAGCCTATAGAGGGCTATGGTGAAAAAGGAAATATCTTCCGTTCAAAACTGGAAAGAAGCTTTCTGAGAAACTGCTCTGTGTTCTGTGAATTCATCTCACAGAGTTACATCTTTCCCTTCAAGAAGCCTTTCGCTAAGGCTGTTCTTGTGGAATTGGCAAAGCGATATTTGGAAGCCCGTAGAGGGCTATGGTGAAAAAGGAAATATCTTCCGTTCAAAACTGGAAAGAAGCTTTCTGAGAAACTGCTCTGTGTTCTGTGAATTCATCTCACAGAGTTACATGTTTCCCTTCAAGAAGCCTTTCCCTCAGGCTGTTCTTGTGGAATTGGCAAAGGGATATTTGGAAGCCCATAGAGGGCTATGGTGAAAAAGGAAATATCTTCCGTTCAAAACTGGAAAGAAGCTTTCTGAGAAACTGCTCTGTGTTCAGTGAATTCATTTCACAGAGTTACATCTTTCCCTTCAAGAAGCCTTTCGCTAAGGCTGTTCTTGTGGAATTGGCAAAGGGATATTTGGAAGCCCATAGAGGCCTATGGTGAAAAAGGAAATATCTTCCGTTCAAAACTGGAAAGAAGCTTTCTGAGAAACTGCTCTGTGTTCTCTGAATTCATCTCACAGAGTTACATCTTTCCCTTCAAGAAGCCTTTCGCTAAGGCTGTTCTTGTGGAATTGGCAAAGAGATATTTGGAAGCCCATAGAGGGCTATGTTGAAAAAGGAAATATCTTCCGTTCAAAACTGGAAAGAAGCTTTCTGAGAAACTGCTCTGTGTTCTGTGAATTCATCTCACAGAGATACATCTTTCCCTTCAAGAAGCTTTTCGCTAAGGCTGTTCTTGTGGAATTGGCAAAGGGATATTTGGAAGCCCATAGAGGTCTATGGTGAAAAAGGAAATATCTTCCTTTCAAAACTGGAAAGAAGCTTTCTGGGAAACTGCTCTGTGTTCTGTTAATTCATCTCACAGAGTTACATCTTTCCCTTGACGAAGCCTTTCGCTAAGGTTGTTCTTGTGGAATTGGAAAAGCGATATTTGGAAGCCCATAGAGGGCTATGGTGAAAAAGGAAATATCTTCCGTTCAAAACTGGAAAGAAGCTTTCTGAGAAACTGCTCTGTGTTCTGTGAATTCATCTCAAAGAGTTACATCTTTCCCTTCAAGAAGCCTTTCGCTAAGGCTGTTCTTGTGGAATTGGCAAAGGGATATTTGGAAGCCCATAGAGGGCTATGGTGAAAAAGGAAATATCTTCCGTTCAAAACTGGAAAGAAGCTTTCTGAGAAACTGCTCTGTGTTCTGTGAATTCATCTCACAGAGTTACATCTTTCCCTTCAAGAAGCCTTTCGCTAAGGCTGTTCTTGTGGAAGTGGCAAAGGGATATTTCGAAGCCCATAGACGGCTATGGTGAAAAAGGAAATATCTTCCGTTCAAAACTGGAAAGAAGGTTTCTGAGAAACGGCTCTGTGTTCTGTGAATTCATCTCACAGAGTTACATCTTTCCCTTCAAGAAGCCTTTCGCTGAGGCTGATCTTGTGGAATTGGCAAAGGGATATTTGGAAGCCCATAGACGGCTATGGTGAAAAAGGAAATATCTTCCGTTCAAAACTGGAAAGAAGCTTTCTGAGAAACTGCTCTGTGTTCTGTGAATTCATCTCACAGAGTTACATCTTTCCCTTCAAGAAGCCTTTCGCTATGGCTGTTCTTGTGGAATTGGCAAAGGGATATTTGGAAGCCCATAGAGGCCTATGGTGAAAAAGGAAGTATCTTCCGTTCCAAACTGGAAAGAAGCTTTCTGAGAAACTGCTCTGTGTTCTGTGAATTCATCTCACAGAGTTACATCTTTACCTTCAAGAAGCCTTTCGCTAAGGCTGTTCTTGTGGAATTGGCAAAGGGATATTTGGAAGCCCATAGAGGGCTAGGGTGAAAAAGGAATTATCTTCCGTTCAAAACTGGAAAGAAGCTTTCTGAGAAACTGCTCTGTGTTCTGTTAATTCATCTCACAGAGTTACATCTTTCCCTTCAAGAGGCCTTTCGCTAAGGCTGTTCTTGCGGAATTGGCAAATCGATATTTGGAAGCCCATAGAGGGCTATGGTGAAAAAGGAAATATCTTCCGTTCAAAACTGGAAAGAAGCTTTCTGAGAAACTGCTCTGTGTTCTGTGAATTCATCTCACAGAGTTACATCTTTCCCTTCAAGAAGCCTTTCGCTAAGGCTGTTCTTGTGGAAGTGACAAAGGGATATTTCGAAGCCCATAGACGGCTATGGTGAAAAAGGAAATATCTTCCGTTCAAAACTGGAAAGAAGGTTTCTGAGAAACTGCTCTGTGTTCTGTGAATTCATCTCACAGAGTTACATCTTTCCCTTCAAGAAGCCTTTCGCTGAGGCTGATCTTGTGGAATTGGCAAAGGGATATTTGGAAGCCCATAGACGGCTATGGTGAAAAAGGAAATATCTTCCGTTCAAAACTGGAAAGAAGCTTTCTGAGAAACTGCTCTGTGTTCTGTGAATTCATCTCACAGAGTTACATCTTTCCCTTCAAGAAGCCTTTCGCTAAGGCTGTTCTTGTGGAATTGGCAAAGGGATATTTGGAAGCCCATAGAGGCCTATGGTGAAAAAGGAAATATCTTCCGTTCAAAACTGGAAAGAAGCTTTCTGAGAAACTGCTCTGTGTTCTGTGAATTCATCTCACAGAGTTACATCTTTCCCTTCAAGAAGCCTTTCGCTAAGGCTGTTCTTGTGGAATTGGCAAAGGGATATTTGGAAGCCCATAGAGGGCTATGGTGAAAAGGGAAATATCTTCCGTTCAAAACTGGAAAGAAGCTTTCTGAGAAACTGCTCTGTGTTCTGTGAATTCATCTCACAGAATTACATCTTTCCCTTCAATAAGCCTTTCGCTAAGGCTGCTCTTGTGGAATTCGCCAAGGGATATTTGCAAGCCCATAGAGGCCTATGGTGAAAAAGGAAATATCTTCCGTTCAAAACTGGAAAGAAGCTTTCTGAGAAACTGCTCTGTGTTCTGTGAATTCATCTCACAGAGTTACATCTTTCCCTTCAAGAAGCCTTTCGCTAAGACTGTTCTTGTGGAATTGACAAAGCGATATTTGGAAGCCCATAGAGGGCTATGGTGAAAAAGGAAATATCTTCCGTTCAAAACTGGAAAGAAGCTTTCTGAGAAACTGCTCTGTGTTCTGTGAATTCATCTCAAAGAGTTACATCTTTCCCTTCAAGAAGCCTTTCGCTAAGGCTGTTCTTGTGGAATTGGCAAAGGGATATTTGGAAGCCCATAGAGGGCTATGGTGAAAAAGGAAATATCTTCCGTTCAAAACTGGAAAGAAGCTTTCTGAGAAACTGCTCTGTGTTCTGTGAATTCATCTCACAGAGTTACATCTTTCCCTTCAAGAAGCCTTTCGCTAAGGCTGTTCTTGTGGAATTGGCAAAGGGATATTTGGAAGCCTATAGAGGGCTACGGTGAAAAAGGAAATATCTTCCGTTCAAAACTAGAAAGAAGCTTTCTGAGAAACTGCTCTGTGTTCTGTTAATTCATCTCACAGAGTTACATCTTTCCCTTCAAGAAGCCTTTCGCTAAGGCTGTTCTTGAGGAATTGGCAAAGGGATATTTGGAAGCCCATAGACGGCTATGGTTAAAAAGGAAATATCTTCCGTTCAAAACTGGAAAGAAGCTTTCTGAGAAACTGCTCTGTGTTCTGTTAATTCATCTCACAGAGTTACATCTTTCCCTTCAAGAAGCCTTTCGCTAAGGCTGTTCTTGTGGAATTGGCAAAGCGATTTTTGGAAACCCATAGAGGGCTATGGTGAAAAAGGAAATATCTTCCGTTCAAAACTGGAAAGAAGCTTTCTGAGAAACTGCTCTGTGTTCTGTTAATTCATCTCACAGAGTTACATCTTTCCCTTCAAGAAGCCTTTCGCTAAGTGTGTTCTTGAGGAATTGGCAAAGGGATATTTGGAAGCCCGTAGACGGGTATGGTTAAAAAGGAAATATCTTATGTTCAAAACTGGAAAGAAGCTTTCTGAGAAACTGCTCTGTGTTCTGTGAATTCATCTCACAGAGTTACATCTTTCCCTTCAAGAAGCCTTTCGCTAAGACTGTTCTTGTGGAATTGGCAAAGGGATATTTGGAAGCCCATAGACGCCTATGGTGACAAAGGAAATATCTTCCATTCAAAACTGGAAAGAAGCTTTCTGAGAAACTGCTCTGTGTTCTGTGAATTCATTTCACAGAGTTACATCTTTCCCTTCAAGAAGCCTTTCGCTAAGGCTGTTCTTGTGGAATTGGCAAAGGGATATTTGGAAGCCCATAGACGGCTATGGTGAAAAAGGAAATATCTTCCGTTCAAAACTGGAAAGAAGCTTTCTGAGAAACTGCTCTGTGTTCTGTCAATTCATCTCACAGAGTTACATCTTTCCCTTCAAGAAGCCTTTCGCTAAGGCTGTTCTTGTGGAATTGGTAAAGGGATATTTGGAAGCCCATAGAGGGCTATGGTGAAAAAGGAAATATCTTCCGTTCAAAACTGGAAAGAAGCTTTCTGATAAACTGCTCTGTGTTCTGTGAATTCATCTCACAGAGGTACATCTTTCCCTTCAATAAGCCTTTCGCTAAGGCTGTTCTTGTGGAATTGGCAAAGGGATATTTGGAAGCCCATAGAGGGCTATGGTGAAAAAGGAAATATCTTCCGTTCAAAACTGGAAAGAAGCTTTCTGAGAAACTGCTCTGTGTTCTGTTAATTCATCTCACAGAGTTACAACTTTCCCTTCAAGAAGCCTTTCGCTAAGGCTGTTCTTGTGGAATAGGAAAAGCGATATTTGGAAGCCCATAGAGGGCTATGGTGAAAAAGGAAATATCTTCCGTTCAAAACTGGAAAGAATCTTTCTGAGAAACTGCTCTGTGTTCTGTGAATTCATCTCACAGAGTTACATCTTTCCCTTCAAGAAGCCTTTCGCTAAGGCTGTTCTTGTGGAATTGGCAAAGGGATATTTTGAAGCCCATAGAGGCCTATGGTGAAAAAGGAAATATCTTCCGTTCAAAACTGGAAAGAAGCTTTCTGAGAAACTGCTCTGTGTTCTCTGAATTCATCTCACAGAGTTACATCTTTCCCTTCAAGAAGCCTTTCGCTAAGGCTGTTCTTGTGGAATTGGCAAAGGGATATTTGGAAGCCCATAGAGGGCTATGTTGAAAAAGGAAATATCTTCCGTTCAAAACTGGAAAGAAGCTTTCTGAGAAACTGCTCTGTGTTCTGTGAATTCATCTCACAGAGATACATCTTTCCCTTCAAGAAGCTTTTCGCTAAGGCTGTTCTTGTGGATTTGGCAAAGGGATATTTGGAAGCCCATAGAGGGCTATGGTGAAAAAGGAAATATCTTCCGTTCAAAACTGGAAAGAAGCTTTCTGAGAAACTGCTCTGTGTTCTGTTAATTCATCTCACAGAGTTACATCTTTCCCTTCAAGAAGCCTTTCGCTGAGGCTGTTCTTGTGGAATTGGAAAAGCGATATTTGGAAGCCCATAGAGGGCTATGGTGAAAAAGGAAATATCTTCCGTTCAAAACTGGAAAGAAGCTTTCTGAGAAACTGCTCTGTGTTCTGTGAATTCATCTCAAAGAGTTACATCTTTCCCTTCAAGAAGCCTTTCGCTGAGGCTGTTCTTGTGGAATTGGTAAAGGGATATTTGGAAGCCCATAGAGGGCTATGGTGAAAAAGGAAATATCTTCCGTTCAAAACTGGAAAGAAGCTTTCTGATAAACTGCTCTGTGTTCTGTGAATTCATCTCACAGAGGTACATCTTTCCCTTCAAGAAGCCTTTCGCTAAGGCTGTTCTTGTGGAATTGGCAAAGGGATATTTGGAAGCCCATAGAGGGCTATGGTGAAAAAGGAAATATCTTCCGTTCAAAACTGGAAAGAAGCTTTCTGAGAAACTGCTCTGTGTTCTGTTAATTCATCTCACAGAGTTACATCTTTCCCTTCAAGAAGCCTTTCGCTAAGGCTGTTCTTGTGGAAGTGGCAAAGGGATATTTCGAAGCCCATAGACGGCTATGGTGAAAAAGGAAATATCTTCCGTTCAAAACTGGAAAGAAGGTTTCTGAGAAACTGCTCTGTGTTCTGTGAATTCATCTCACAGAGTTACATCTTTCCCTTCAAGAAGCCTTTCGCTGAGGCTGATCTTGTGGAATTGGCAAAGGGATATTTGGAAGCCCATAGACGGCTATGGTGAAAAAGGAAATATCTTCCGTTCAAAACTGGAAAGAAGCTTTCTGAGAAACTGCTCTGTGTTCTGTGAATTCATCTCACAGAGTTACATCTTTCCCTTCAAGAAGCCTTTCGCTAAGGCTGTTCTTGTGGAATTGGCAAAGGGATATTTGGAAGCCCATAGAGGCCTATGGTGAAAAAGGAAGTATCTTCCGTTCAAAACTGGAAAGAAGCTTTCTGAGAAACTGCTCTGTGTTCTGTGAATTCATCTCACAGAGTTACATCTTTACCTTCAATAAGCCTTTCGCTAAGGCTGTTCTTGTGGAATTGGCAAAGGGATATTTGGAAGCCCATAGAGGGCTATGGTGAAAAAGGAATTATCTTCCGTTCAAAACTTGAAAGAAGCTTTCTGAGAAACTGCTCTGTGTTCTGTTAATTCATCTCACAGAGTTACATCTTTCCCTTCAAGAGGCCTTTCGCTAAGGCTGTTCTTGCGAAATTGGCAAATCGATATTTGGAAGCCCATAGAGGGCTATGGTGAAAAAGGAAATATCTTCCGTTCAAAACTGGAAAGAAGCTTTCTGAGAAACTGCTCTGTGTTCTGTGAATTCATCTCACAGAGTTACATCTTTCCCTTCAAGAAGCCTTTCGCTAAGGCTGTTCTTGTGGAAGTGACAAAGGGATATTTCGAAGCCCATAGACGGCTATGGTGAAAAAGGAAATATCTTCCGTTCAAAACTGGAAAGAAGGTTTCTGAGAAACTGCTCTGTGTTCTGTGAATTCATCTCACAGAGTTACATCTTTCCCTTCAAGAAGCCTTTCGCTGAGGCTGATCTTGTGGAATTGGCAAAGGGATATTTGGAAGCCCATAGACGGCTATGGTGAAAAAGGAAATATCTTCCGTTCAAAACTGGAAAGAAGCTTTCTGAGAAACTGCTCTGTGTTCTGTGAATTCATCTCACAGAGTTACATCTTTCACTTCAAGAAGCCTTTCGCTAAGGCTGTTCTTGTGGAATTGGCAAAGGGATATTTGGAAGCCCATAGAGGCCTATGGTGAAAAAGGAAATATCTTCCGTTCAAAACTGGAAAGAAGCTTTCTGAGAAACTGCTCTGTGTTCTGTGAATTCATCTCACAGAGTTACATCTTTCCCTTCAAGAAGCCTTTCGCTAAGGCTGTTCTTGTGGAATTGGCAAAGGGATATTTGGAAGCCCATAGAGGGCTATGGTGAAAAGGGAAATATCTTCCGTTCAAAACTGGAAAGAAGCTTTCTGAGAAACTGCTCTGTGTTCTGTGAATTCATCTCACAGAGTTACATCTTTCCCTTCAATAAGCCTTTCGCTAAGGCTGCTCTTGTGGAATTCGCCAAGGGATATTTGCAAGCCCATAGAGGCCTATGGTGAAAAAGGAAATATCTTCCGTTCAAAACTGGAAAGAAGCTTTCTGAGAAACTGCTCTGTGTTCTGTGAATTCATCTCACAGAGTTACATCTTTCCCTTCAAGAAGCCTTTCGCTAAGACTGTTCTTGTGGAATTGACAAAGCGATATTTGGAAGCCCATAGAGGGCTATGGTGAAAAAGGAAATATCTTCCGTTCAAAACTGGAAAGAAGCTTTCTGAGAAACTGCTCTGTGTTCTGTGAATTCATCTCAAAGAGTTACATCTTTCCCTTCAAGAAGCCTTTCGCTAAGGCTGTTCTTGTGGAATTGGCAAAGGGATATTTGGAAGCCCATAGAGGGCTATGGTGAAAAAGGAAATATCTTCCGTTCAAAACTGGAAAGAGGCTTTCTGAGAAACTGCTCTGTGTTCTGTGAATTCATCTCACAGAGTTACATCTTTCCCTTCAAGAAGCCTTTCGCTAAGGCTGTTCTTGTGGAATTGGCAAAGGGATATTTGGAAGCCTATAGAGGGCTACGGTGAAAAAGGAAATATCTTCCGTTCAAAACTAGAAAGAAGCTTTCTGAGAAACTGCTCTGTGTTCTGTTAATTCATCTCACAGAGTTACATCTTTCCCTTCAAGAAGCCTTTCGCTAAGGCTGTTCTTGAGGAATTGGCAAAGCGATATTTGGAAACCCATAGACGGCTATGGTTAAAAAGGAAATATCTTCCGTTCAAAACTGGAAAGAAGCTTTCTGAGAAACTGCTCTGTGTTCTGTTAATTCATCTCACAGAGTTACATCTTTCCCTTCAGAAGCCTTTCGCTAAGGCTGTTCTTGTGGAATTGGCAAAGCGATTTTTGAAACCCATAGAGGGCTATGGTGAAAAAGGAAATATCTTCCGTTCAAAACTGGAAAGAAGCTTTCTGAGAAACTGCTCTGTGTTCTGTTAATTCATCTCACAGAGTTACATCTTTCCCTTCAAGAAGCCTTTCGCTAAGGGTGTTCTTGAGGAATTGGCAAAGGGATATTTGGAAGCCCGTAGACGGGTATGGTTAAAAAGGAAATATCTTATGTTCAAAACTGGAAAGAAGCTTTCTGAGAAACTGCTCTGTGTTCTGTTAATTCATCTCACAGAGTTACATCTTTCCCTTCAAGAAGCCTTTCGCTAAGGCTGTTCTTGTGGAATAGGAAAACCGATATTTGGAAGCCCATAGAGGGCTATGGTGAAAAAGGAAATATCTTCCGTTCAAAACTGGAAAGAAGCTTTCTGAGAAACTGCTCTGTGTTCTGTGAATTCATCTCACAGAGTTACATCTTTCCCTTCAAGAAGCCTTTCGCTAAGGCTGTTCTTGTGGAATTGGCAAAGGGATATTTGGAAGTCTATAGAGGGCTATGGTGAAAAAGGAAATATCTTCCGTTCAAAACTGGAAAGAAGCTTTCTGAGAAACTGCTCTGTGTTCTGTGAATTCATCTCACAGAGTTACATCTTTCCCTTCAAGAAGCCTTTCGCTAAGGCTGTTCTTGTGGAATTGGCAAAGCGATATTTGGAAGCCCGTAGAGGGCTATGGTGAAAAAGGAAATATCTTCCGTTCAAAACTGGAAAGAAGCTTTCTGAGAAACTGCTCTGTGTTCTGTGAATTCATCTCACAGAGTTACATGTTTCCCTTCAAGAAGCCTTTCCCTCAGGCTGTTCTTGTGGAATTGGCAAAGGGATATTTGGAAGCCCATAGAGGGCTATGGTGAAAAAGGAAATATCTTCCGTTCAAAACTGGAAAGAAGCTTTCTGAGAAACTGCTCTGTGTTCAGTGAATTCATTTCACAGAGTTACATCTTTCCCTTCAGGAAGCCTTTCGCTAAGGCTGTTCTTGTGGAATTGGCAAAGGGATATTTGGAAGCCCATAGAGGCCTATGGTGAAAAAGGAAATATCTTCCGTTCAAAACTGGAAAGAAGCTTTCTGAGAAACTGCTCTGTGTTCTCTGAATTCATCTCACAGAGTTACATCTTTCCCTTCAAGAAGCCTTTCGCTAAGGCTGTTCTTGTGGAATTGGCAAAGGGATATTTGGAAGCCCATAGAGGGCTATGTTGAAAAAGGAAATATCTTCCGTTCAAAACTGGAAAGAAGCTTTCTGAGAAACTGCTCTGTGTTCTGTGAATTCATCTCACAGAGATACATCTTTCCCTTCAAGAAGCTTTTCGCTAAGGCTGTTCTTGTGGAATTGGCAAAGGGATATTTGGAAGCCCATAGAGGTCTATGGTGAAAAAGGAAATATCTTCCTTTCAAAACTGGAAAGAAGCTTTCTGAGAAACTGCTCTGTGTTCTGTTAATTCATCTCACAGAGTTACATCTTTCCCTTGAAGAAGCCTTTCGCTAAGGTTGTTCTTGTGGAATTGGAAAAGCGATATTTGGAAGCCCATAGAGGGCTATGGTGAAAAAGGAAATATCTTCCGTTCAAAACTGGAAAGAAGCTTTCTGAGAAAGTGCTCTGTGTTCTGTGAATTCATCTCAAAGAGTTACATCTTTCCCTTCAAGAAGCCTTTCGCTAAGGCTGTTCTTTTGGAATTGGCAAAGGGATATTTGGAAGCCCATAGAGGGCTATGGTGAAAAAGGAAATATCTTCCGTTCAAAACTGGAAAGAAGCTTTCTGAGAAACTGCTCTGTGTTCTGTGAATTCATCTCACAGAGTTACATCTTTCCCTTCAAGAAGCCTTTCGCTAAGGCTGTTCTTGTGGAAGTGGCAAAGGGATATTTCGAAGCCCATAGACGGCTATGGTGAAAAAGGAAATATCTTCCGTTCAAAACTGGAAAGAAGGTTTCTGAGAAACTGCTCTGTGTTCTGTGAATTCATCTCACAGAGTTACATCTTTCCCTTCAAGAAGCCTTTCGCTGAGGCTGATCTTGTGGAATTGGCAAAGGGATATTTGGAAGCCCATAGACGGCTATGGTGAAAAAGGAAATATCTTCCGTTCAAAACTGGAAAGAAGCTTTCTGAGAAACTGCTCTGTGTTCTGTGAATTCATCTCACAGAGTTACATCTTTCCCTTCAAGAAGCCTTTCGCTAAGGCTGTTCTTGTGGAATTGGCAAAGGGATATTTGGAAGCCCATAGAGGCCTATGGTGAAAAAGGAAATATCTTCCGTTCAAAACTGGAAAGAAGCTTTCTGAGAAACTGCTCTGTGTTCTGTGAATTCATCTCACAGAGTTACATCTTTCCCTTCAAGAAGCCTTTCGCTAAGGCTGTTCTTGTGGAATTGGCAAAGGGATATTTGGAAGCCCATAGAGGGCTATGGTGAAAAGGGAAATATCTTCCGTTCAAAACTGGAAAGAAGCTTTCTGAGAAACTGCTCTGTGTTCTGTGAATTCATCTCACAGAATTACATCTTTCCCTTCAATAAGCCTTTCGCTAAGGCTGCTCTTGTGGAATTCGCCAAGGGATATTTGCAAGCCCATAGAGGCCTATGGTGAAAAAGGAAATATCTTCCGTTCAAAACTGGAAAGAAGCTTTCTGAGAAACTGCTCTGTGTTCTGTGAATTCATCTCACAGAGTTACATCTTTCCCTTCAAGAAGCCTTTCGCTAAGACTGTTCTTGTGGAATTGACAAAGCGATATTTGGAAGCCCATAGAGGGCTATGGTGAAAAAGGAAATATCTTCCGTTCAAAACTGGAAAGAAGCTTTCTGAGAAACTGCTCTGTGTTCTGTGAATTCATCTCAAAGAGTTACATCTTTCCCTTCAAGAAGCCTTTCGCTAAGGCTGTTCTTGTGGAATTGGCAAAGGGATATTTGGAAGCCCTTAGAGGGCTATGGTGAAAAAGGAAATATCTTCCGTTCAAAACTGGAAAGAAGCTTTCTGAGAAACTGCTCTGTGTTCTGTGAATTCATCTCACAGAGTTACATCTTTCCCTTCAAGAAGCCTTTCGCTAAGGCTGTTCTTGTGGAATTGGCAAAGGGATATTTGGAAGCCCATAGAGGCCTATGGTGAAAAAGGAAATATCTTCCGTTCAAAACTGGAAAGAAGCTTTCTGAGAAACTGCTCTGTGTTCTGTGAATTCATCTCACAGAGTTACATCTTTCCCTTCAAGAAGCCTTTCGCTAAGGCTGTTCTTGTGGAATTGGCAAAGGGATATTTGGAAGCCCATAGAGGGCTATGGTGAAAAGGGAAATATCTTCCGTTCAAAACTAGAAAGAAGCTTTCTGAGAAACTGCTCTGTGTTCTGTGAATTCATCTCACAGAGTTACATCTTTCCCTTCAATAAGCCTTTCGCTAAGGCTGCTCTTGTGGAATTGGCCAAGGGATATTTGCAAGCCCATAGAGGCCTATGGTGAAAAAGGAAATATCTTCCGTTCAAAACTGGAAAGAAGCTTTCTGAGAAACTGCTCTGTGTTCTGTGAATTCATCTCACAGAGTTACATCTTTCCCTTCAAGAAGCCTTTCGCTAAGGCTGTTCTTGTGGAATTGGCAAAGGGATATTTGGAAGCCTATAGAGGGCTACGGTGAAAAAGGAAATATCTTCCGTTCAAAACTGGAAAGAAGCTTTCTGAGAAACTGCTCTGTGTTCTGTTAATTCATCTCACAGAGTTACATCTTTCCCTTCAAGAAGCCTTTCGCTAAGGCTGTTCTTGAGGAATTGGCAAAGGGATATTTGGAAGCCCATAGACGGCTATGGTTAAAAAGGAAATATCTTCCGTTCAAAACTGGAAAGAAGCTTTCTGAGAAACTGCTCTGTGTTCTGTGAATTCATCTCACAGAGTTACATCTTTCCCTTCAAGAAGCCTTTCGCTAAGGCTGTTCTTGTGGAATTGGCAAAGCGATTTTTGGAAACCCATAGAGGGCTATGGTGAAAAAGGAAATATCTTCCGTTCAAAACTGGAAAGAAGCTTTCTGAGAAACTGCTCTGTGTTCTGTTAATTCATCTCACAGAGTTACATCTTTCCCTTCAAGAAGCCTTTCGCTAAGGGTGTTCTTGAGGAATTGGCAAAGGGATATTTGGAAGCCCGTAGACGGGTATGGTTAAAAAGGAAATATCTTATGTTCAAAACTGGAAAGAAGCTTTCTGAGAAACTGCTCTGTGTTCTGTGAATTCATCTCACAGAGTTACATCTTTCCCTTCAAGAAGCCTTTCGCTAAGACTGTTCTTGTGGAATTGGCAAAGGGATATTTGGAAGCCCATAGACGCCTATGGTGACAAAGGAAATATCTTCCATTCAAAACTGGAAAGAAGCTTTCTGAGAAACTGCTCTGTTTTCTGTGAATTCATTTCACAGAGTTACATCTTTCCCTTCAAGAAGCCTTTCGCTAAGGCTGTTCTTGTGGAATTGCTAAAGGGATATTTGGAAGCCCATAGACGGCTATGGTGAAAAAGGAAATATCTTCCGTTCAAAACTGGAAAGAAGCTTTCTGAGAAACTGCTCTGTGTTCTGTCAATTCATCTCACAGAGTTACATCTTTCCCTTCAAGAAGCCTTTCGCTAAGGCTGTTCTTGTGGAATTGGTAAAGGGATATTTGGAAGCCCATAGAGGGCTATGGTGAAAAAGGAAATATCTTCCGTTCAAAACTGGAAAGAAACTTTCTGATAAACTGCTCTGTGTTCTGTGAATTCATCTCACAGAGGTACATCTTTCCCTTCAAGAAGCCTTTCGCTAAGGCTGTTCTTGTGGAATTGGCAAAGGGATATTTGGAAGCCCATAGAGGGCTATGGTGAAAAAGGAAATATCTTCCGTTCAAAACTGGAAAGAAGCTTTCTGAGAAACTGCTCTGTGTTCTGTTAATTCATCTCACAGAGTTACATCTTTCCCTTCAAGAAGCCTTTCGCTAAGGCTGTTCTTGTGGAATAGGAAAAGCGATATTTGGAAGCCCATAGAGGGCTATGGTGAAAAAGGAAATATCTTCCGTTCAAAACTGGAAAGAAGCTTTCTGAGAAACTGCTCTGTGTTCTGTGAATTCATCTCACAGAGTTACATCTTTCCCTTCAAGAAGCCTTTCGCTAAGGCTGTTCTTGTGGAATTGGCAAAGGGATATTTGAAGCCCATAGAGGGCTATGGTGAAAAAGGAAATATCTTCCGTTCAAAACTGGAAAGAAGCTTTCTGAGAAACTGCTCTGTGTTCTGTGAATTCATCTCACAGAGTTACATCTTTCCCTTCAAGAAGCCTTTCGCTAAGGCTGTTCTTGAGGAATTGGCAAAGGGATATTTGGAAGCCCATAGAGGCCTATGGTGAAAAAGGAAATATCTTCCGTTCAAAACTGGAAAGAAGCTTTCTGAGAAACTGCTCTGTGTTCTCTGAATTCATCTCACAGAGTTACATCTTTCCCTTCAAGAAGCCTTTCGCTAAGGCTGTTCTTGTGGAATTGGCAAAGGGATATTTGGAAGCCCATAGATGGCTATGTTGAAAAAGGAAATATCTTCCGTTCAAAACTGGAAAGAAGCTTTCTGAGAAACTGCTCTGTGTTCTGTGAATTCATCTCACAGAGATACATCTTTCCCTTCAAGAAGCTTTTCGCTAAGGCTGTTCTTGTGGAATTGGCAAAGGGATATTTGGAAGCCCATAGAGGGCTATGGTGAAAAAGGAAATATCTTCCGTTCAAAACTGGAAAGAAGCTTTCTGAGAAACTGCTCTGTGTTCTGTTAATTCATCTCACAGAGTTACATCTTTCCCTTGAAGAAGCCTTTCGCTAAGGTTGTTCTTGTGGAATTGGAAAAGCGATATTTGGAAGCCCATAGAGGGCTATGGTGAAAAAGGAAATATCTTCCGTTCAAAACTGGAAAGAAGCTTTCTGAGAAACTGCTCTGTGTTCTGTGAATTCATCTCAAAGAGTTACATCTTTCCCTTCAAGAGGCCTTTCGCTAAGGCTGTTCTTGCGGAATTGGCAAATCGATATTTGGAAGCCCATAGAGGGCTATGGTGAAAAAGGAAATATCTTCCGTTCAAAACTGGAAAGAAGCTTTCTGAGAAACTGCTCTGTGTTCTGTGAATTCATCTCACAGAGTTACATCTTTCCCTTCAAGAAGCCTTTCGCTAAGGCTGTTCTTGTGGAAGTGACAAAGGGATATTTCGAAGCCCATAGACGGCTATGGTGAAAAAGGAAATATCTTCCGTTCAAAACTGGAAAGAAGGTTTCTGAGAAACTGCTCTGTGTTCTGTGAATTCATCTCACAGAGTTACATCTTTCCCTTCAAGAAGCCTTTCGCTGAGGCTGATCTTGTGGAATTGGCAAAGGGATATTTGGAAGCCCATAGACGGCTATGGTGAAAAAGGAAATATCTTCCGTTCAAAACTGGAAAGAAGCTTTCTGAGAAACTGCTCTGTGTTCTGTGAATTCATCTCACAGAGTTACATCTTTCCCTTCAAGAAGCCTTTCGCTAAGGCTGTTCTTGTGGAATTGGCAAAGGGATATTTGGAAACCCATAGAGGCCTATGGTGAAAAAGGAAATATCTTCCGTTCAAAACTGGAAAGAAGCTTTCTGAGAAACTGCTCTGTGTTCTGTGAATTCATCTCACAGAGTTACATCTTTCCCTTCAAGAAGCCTTTCGCTAAGGCTGTTCTTGTGGAATTGGCAAAGGGATATTTGGAAGCCCATAGAGGGCTATGGTGAAAAGGGAAATATCTTCCGTTCAAAACTGGAAAGAAGCATTCTGAGAAACTGCTCTGTGTTCTGTGAATTCATCTCACAGAGTTACATCTTTCCCTTCAATAAGCCTTTCGCTAAGGCTGCTCTTGTGGAATTGGCCAAGGGATATTTGCAAGCCCATAGAGGCCTATGGTGAAAAAGGAAATATCTTCCGTTCAAAACTGGAAAGAAGCTTTCTGAGAAACTGCTCTGTGTTCTGTGAATTCATCTCACAGAGTTACATCTTTCCCTTCAAGAAGCCTTTCGCTAAGGCTGTTCTTGTGGAATTGGCAAAGGGATATATGGAAGCCTATAGAGGGCTACGGTGAAAAAGGAAATATCTTCCGTTCAAAACTGGAAAGAAGCTTTCTGAGAAACTGCTCTGTGTTCTGTTAATTCATCTCACAGAGTTACATCTTTCCCTTCAAGAAGCCTTTCGCTAAGGCTGTTCTTGAGGAATTGGCAAAGGGATATTTGGAAGCCCATAGACGGCTATGGTTAAAAAGGAAATATCTTCCGTTCAAAACTGGAAAGAAGCTTTCTGAGAAACTGCTCTGTGTTCTGTGAATTCATCTCACAGAGTTACATCTTTCCCTTCAAGAAGCCTTTCGCTAAGGCTGTTCTTGTGGAATTGGCAAAGCGATTTTTGGAAACCCATAGAGGGCTATGGTGAAAAAGGAAATATCTTTCGTTCAAAACTGGAAAGAAGCTTTCTGAGAAACTGCTCTGTGTTCTGTTAATTCATCTCACAGAGTTACATCTTTCCCTTCAAGAAGCCTTTCGCTAAGGGTGTTCTTGAGGAATTGGCAAAGGGATATTTGGAAGCCCGTAGACGGGTATGGTTAAAAAGGAAATATCTTATGTTCAAAACTGGAAAGAAGATTTCTGAGAAACTGCTCTGTGTTCTGTGAATTCATCTCACAGAGTTACATCTTTCCCTTCAAGAAGCCTTTCGCTAAGACTGTTCTTGTGGAATTGGCAAAGGGATATTTGGAAGCCCATAGACGCCTATGGTGACAAAGGAAATATCTTCCATTCAAAACTGGAAAGAAGCTTTCTGAGAAACTGCTCTGTGTTCTGTTAATTCATCTCACGGAGTTACATCTTTCCCTTCAAGAAGCCTTTCGCTAAGGCTGTTCTTGTGAAATTGGCAAAGGGATATTTGGAAGCCCTTAGAGGGCTATGGTGAAAAAGGAAATATCTTCCGTTCAAAACTGGAAAGAAGCTTTCTGACAACTGCTCTGTGTTCTGTGAATTCATTTCACAGAGTTACATCTTTCCCTTCAAGAAGTCTTTCGCTAAGGCTGTTCTTGTGGAATTGGCAAAGGGATATTTGGAAGCCCATAGAGGCCTATGGTGAAAAAGGAAATATCTTCCGTTCAAAACTGGAAAGAAGCTTTCTGAGAAACTGCTCTGTGTTCTGTGAATTCATCTCACAGAGTTACATCTTTCCCTTCAAGAAGCCTTTCGCTAAGGCTGTTCTTGTGGAATTGGTAAAGGGATATTTGGAAGCCCATAGAGGGCTATGGTGAAAAAGGAAATATCTTCCGTTCAAAACTGGAAAGAAGCTTTCTGATAAACTGCTCTGTGTTCTGTGAATTCATCTCACAGAGGTACATCTTTCCCTTCAAGAAGCCTTTCGCTAAGGCTGTTCTTGTGGAATTGGCAAAAGGATATTTGGAAGCCCATAGAGGGCTATGGTGAAAAAGGAAATATCTTCCGTTCAAAACTGGAAAGAAGCTTTCTGAGAAACTGCTCTGTGTTCTGTTAATTCATCTCACAGAGTTACATCTTTCCCTTCAAGAAGCCTTTCGCTAAGGCTGTTCTTGTGGAATAGGAAAAGCGATATTTGGAAGCCCATAGAGGGCTATGGTGAAAAAGGAAATATCTTCCGTTCAAAACTGGAAAGAAGCTTTCTGAGAAACTGCTCTGTGTTCTGTGAATTCATCTCACAGAGTTACATCTTTCCCTTCAAGAAGCCTTTCGCTAAGGCTGTTCTTGTGGAATTGGCAAAGGGATATTTGGAAGCCTATAGAGGGCTATGGTGAAAAAGGAAATATCTTCCGTTCAAAACTGGAATGAAGCTTTCTGAGAAACTGCTCTGTGTTCTGTGAATTCATCTCACAGAGTTACATCTTTCCCTTCAAGAAGCCTTTCGCTAAGGCTGTTCTTGTGGAAGTGACAAAGGGATATTTCGAAGCCCATAGACGGCTATGGTGAAAAAGGAAATATCTTCCGTTCAAAACTGGAAAGAAGGTTTCTGAGAAACTGCTCTGTGTTCTGTGAATTCATCTCACAGAGTTACATCTTTCCCTTCAAGAAGCCTTTCGCTGAGGCTGATCTTGTGGAATTGGCAAAGGGATATTTGGAAGCCCATAGAGGGCTATGGTGAAAAAGGAAATATCTTCCGTTCAAAACTGGAAAGAAGCTTTCTGAGAAACTGCTCTGTGTTCTGTGAATTCATCTCACAGAGTTACATCTTTCCCTTCAAGAAGCCTTTCGCTAAGGCTGTTCTTGTGGAATTGGCAAAGGGATATTTGGAAGCCCATAGAGGCCTATGGTGAAAAAGGAAATATCTTCCGTTCAAAACTGGAAAGAAGCTTTCTGAGAAACTGCTCTGTGTTCTGTTAATTCATCTCACAGAGTTACATCTTTCCCTTCAAGAAGCCTTTCGCTAAGGCTGTTCTTGTGGAATTGGCAAAGGGATATTTGGAAGCCCATAGGGGGCTATGGTGAAAAGGGAAATATCTTCCGTTCAAAACTGGAAAGAAGCTTTCTGAGAAACTGCTCTGTGTTCTGTGAATTCATTTCACAGAGTTACATCTTTCCCTTCAATAAGCCTTTCGCTAAGGCTGCTCTTGTGGAATTGGCCAAGGGATATTTGCAAGCCCATAGAGGCCTATGGTGAAAAAGGAAATATCTTCCGTTCAAAACTGGAAAGAAGCTTTCTGAGAAACTGCTCTGTGTTCTGTGAATTCATCTCACAGAGTTACATCTTTCCCTTCAAGAAGCCTTTCGCTAAGACTGTTCTTGTGCAATTGACAAAGCGATATTTGGAAGCCCATAGAGGGCTATGGTGAAAAAGGAAATATCTTCCGTTCAAAACTGGAAAGAAGCTTTCTGAGAAACTGCTCTGTGTTCTGTGAATTCATCTCAAAGAGTTACATCTTTCCCTTCAAGAAGCCTTTCGCTGAGTCTGTTCTTGTGGAATTGGCAAAGGGATATTTGGAAGCCCATAGAGGGCTATGGTGAAAAAGGAAATATCTTCCGTTCAAAACTGGAAAGAAGCTTTCTGAGAAACTGCTCTGTGTTCTGTGAATTCATCTCACAGAGTTACGTCTTTCCCTTCAAGAAGCCTTTCGCTAAGGCTGTTCTTGTGGAAGTGACAAAGGGATATTTCGAAGCCCATAGACGGCTATGGTGAAAAAGGAAATATCTTCCGTTCAAAACTGGAAAGAAGGTTTCTGAGAAACTGCTCTGTGTTCTGTGAATTCATCTCACAGAGTTACATCTTTCCCTTCAAGAAGCCTTTCGCTGAGGCTGATCTTGTGGAATTGGCAAAGGGATATTTGGAAGCCCATAGACGGCTATGGTGAAAAAGGAAATATCTTCCGTTCAAAACTGGAAAGAAGCTTTCTGAGAAACTGCTCTGTGTTCTGTGAATTCATCTCACAGAGTTACATCTTTCCCTTCAAGAAGCCTTTCGCTAAGGCTGTTCTTGTGGAATTGGCAAAGGGATATTTGGAAGCCCATAGAGGCCTATGGTGAAAAAGGAAATATCTTCCGTTCAAAACTGGAAAGAAGCTTTCTGAGAAACTGCTCTGTGTTCTGTGAATTCATCTCACAGAGTTACATCTTTCCCTTCAAGAAGCCTTTCGCTAAGGCTGTTCTTGTGGAATTGGCAAAGGGATATTTGGAAGCCCATAGAGGGCTATGGTGAAAAGGGAAATATCTTCCGTTCAAAACTGGAAAGAAGCTTTCTGAGAAACTGCTCTGTGTTCTGTGAATTCATCTCACAGAGTTACATCTTTCCCTTCAATAAGCCTTTCGCTAAGGCTGCTCTTGTGGAATTGGCCAAGGGATATTTGCAAGCCCATAGAGGCCTATGGTGAAAAAGGAAATATCTTCCGTTCAAAACTGGAAAGAAGCTTTCTGAGAAACTGCTCTGTGTTCTGTGAATTCATCTCACAGAGTTACATCTTTCCCTTCAAGAAGCCTTTCGCTAAGACTGTTCTTGTGGAATTGACAAAGCGATATTTGGAAGCCCATAGAGGGCTATGGTGAAAAAGGAAATATCTTCCGTTCAAAACTGGAAAGAAGCTTTCTGAGAAACTGCTCTGTGTTCTGTGAATTCATCTCACAGAGTTACATCTTTCCCTTCAAGAAGCCTTTCGCTAAGGCTGTTCTTGTGGAATTGGCAAAGGGATATTTGGAAGCCCATAGAGGGCTATGGTGAAAAAGGAAATATCTTCCGTTCAAAACTGGAAAGAAGCTTTCTGAGAAACTGCTCTGTGTTCTGTGAATTCATCTCACAGAGTTACATCTTTCCCTTCAAGAAGCCTTTCGCTAAGGCTGTTCTTGTGGAATTGGCAAAGGGATATATGGAAGCCTATAGAGGGCTACGGTGAAAAAGGAAATATCTTCCGTTCAAAACTGGAAAGAAGCTTTCTGAGAAACTGCTCTGTGTTCTGTTAATTCATCTCACAGAGTTACATCTTTCCCTTCAAGAAGCCTTTCGCTAAGGCTGTTCTTGAGGAATTGGCAAAGGGATATTTGGAAGCCCATAGACGGCTATGGTTAAAAAGGAAATATCTTCCGTTCAAAACTGGAAAGAAGCTTTCTGAGAAACTGCTCTGTGTTCTGTTAATTCATCTCACAGAGTTACATCTTTCCCTTCAAGAAGCCTTTCGCTAAGGCTGTTCTTGTGGAATTGGCAAAGCGATTTTTGGAAACCCATAGAGGGCTACGGTGAAAAAGGAAATATCTTTCGTTCAAAACTGGAAAGAAGCTTTCTGAGAAACTGCTCTGTGTTCTGTTAATTCATCTCACAGAGTTACATCTTTCCCTTCAAGAAGCCTTTCGCTAAGGGTGTTCTTGAGGAATTGGCAAAGGGATATTTGGAAGCCCGTAGACGGGTATGGTTAAAAAGGAAATATCTTATGTTCAAAACTGGAAAGAAGGTTTCTGAGAAACTGCTCTGTGTTCTGTGAATTCATCTCACAGAGTTACATCTTTCCCTTCAAGAAGCCTTTCGCTAAGGCTGTTCTTGTGGAATTGGCAAAGGGATATTTGGAAGCCCATAGACGCCTATGGTGACAAAGGAAATATCTTCCATTCAAAACTGGAAAGAAGCTTTCTGAGAAACTGCTCTGTGTTCTGTTAATTCATCTCACGGAGTTACATCTTTCCCTTCAAGAAGCCTTTCGCTAAGGCTGTTCTTGTGAAATTGGCAAAGGGATATTTGGAAGCCCTTAGAGGGCTATGGTGAAAAAGGAAATATCTTCCGTTCAAAACTGGAAAGAAGCTTTCTGACAACTGCTCTGTGTTCTGTGAATTCATTTCACAGAGTTACATCTTTCCCTTCAAGAAGCCTTTCGCTAAGGCTGTTCTTGTGGAATTGGCAAAGGAATATTTGGAAGCCCACAGAGGCCTACGGTGAAAAAGGAAATATCTTCCGTTCAAAACTGGAAAGAAGCTTTCTGAGAAACTGCTCTGTGTTCTGTCAATTCATCTCACAGAGTTACATCTTTCCCTTCAAGAAGCCTTTCGCTAAGGCTGTTCTTGTGGAATTGGTAAAGGGATATTTGGAAGCCCATAGAGGGCTATGGTGAAAAAGGAAATATCTTCCGTTCAAAACTGGAAAGAAGCTTTCTGATAAACTGCTCTGTGTTCTGTGAATTCATCTCACAGAGGTACATCTTTCCCTTCAAGAAGCCTTTCGCTAAGGCTGTTCTTGTGGAATTGGCAAAGGGATATTTGGAAGCCCATAGAGGGCTATGGTGAAAAAGGAAATATCTTCCGTTCAAAACTGGAAAGAAGCTTTCTGAGAAACTGCTCTGTGTTCTGTTAATTCATCTCACAGAGTTACATCTTTCCCTTCAAGAAGCCTTTTGCTAAGGCTGTTCTTGTGGAATAGGAAAAGCGATATTTGGAAGCCCATAGAGGGCTATGGTGAAAAAGGAAATATCTTCCGTTCAAAACTGGAAAGAAGCTTTCTGAGAAACTGCTCTGTGTTCTGTGAATGCATCTCACAGAGTTACATCTTTCCCTTCAAGAAGCCTTTCGCTAAGGCTGTTCTTGTGGAATTGGCAAAGGGATATTTGGAAGCCTATAGAGGGCTATGGTGAAAAAGGAAATATCTTCCGTTCAAAACTGGAAAGAAGCTTTCTGAGAAACTGCTCTGTGTTCTGTGAATTCATCTCACAGAGTTACATCTTTCCCTTCAAGAAGCCTTTCGCTAAGGCTGTTCTTGTGGAAGTGACAAAGGGATATTTCGAAGCCCATAGACGGCTATGGTGAAAAAGGAAATATCTTCCGTTCAAAACTGGAAAGAAGGTTTCTGAGAAACTGCTCTGTGTTCTGTGAATTCATCTCACAGAGTTACATCTTTCCCTTCAAGAAGCCTTTCGCTGAGGCTGATCTTGTGGAATTGGCAAAGGGATATTTGGAAGCCCATAGACGGCTATGGTGAAAAAGGAAATATCTTCCGTTCAAAACTGGAAAGAAGCTTTCTGAGAAACTGCTCTGTGTTCTGTGAATTCATCTCACAGAGTTACATCTTTCCCTTCAAGAAGCCTTTCGCTAAGGCTGTTCTTGTGGAATTGGCAAAGGGATATTTGGAAGCCCATAGAGGCCTATGGTGAAAAAGGAAATATCTTCCGTTCAAAACTGGAAAGAAGCTTTCTGAGAAACTGCTCTGTGTTCTGTTAATTCATCTCACAGAGTTACATCTTTCCCTTCAAGAAGCCTTTCGCTAAGGCTGTTCTTGTGGAATTGGCAAAGGGATATTTGGAAGCCCATAGAGGGCTATGGTGAAAAGGGAAATATCTTCCGTTCAAAACTGGAAAGAAGCTTTCTGAGAAACTGCTCTGTGTTCTGTGAATTCATCTCACAGAGTTACATCTTTCCCTTCAATAAGCCTTTCGCTAAGGCTGCTCTTGTGGAATTGGCCAAGGGATATTTGCAAGCCCATAGAGGCCTATGGTGAAAAAGGAAATATCTTCCGTTCAAAACTGGAAAGAAGCTTTCTGAGAAACTGCTCTGTGTTCTGTGAATTCATCTCACAGAGTTACATCTTTCCCTTCAAGAAGCCTTTCGCTAAGACTGTTCTTGTGGAATTGACAAAGCGATATTTGGAAGCCCATAGAGGGCTATGGTGAAAAAGGAAATATCTTCCGTTCAAAACTGGAAAGAAGCTTTCTGAGAAACTGCTCTGTGTTCTGTGAATTCATCTCAAAGAGTTACATCTTTCCCTTCAAGAAGCCTTTCGCTGAGTCTGTTCTTGTGGAATTGGCAAAGGGATATTTGGAAGCCCATAGAGGGCTATGGTGAAAAAGGAAATATCTTCCGTTCAAAACTGGAAAGAAGCTTTCTGAGAAACTGCTCTGTGTTCTGTGAATTCATCTCACAGAGTTACATCTTTCCCTTCAAGAAGCCTTTCGCTAAGGCTGTTCTTGTTGAATTGGCAAAGGGATATTTGGAAGCCTATAGAGGGCTACGGTGAAAAAGGAAATATCTTCCGTTCAAAACTGGAAAGAAGCTTTCTGAGAAACTGCTCTGTGTTCTGTTAATTCATCTCACAGAGTTACATCTTTCCCTTCAAGAAGCCTTTCGCTAAGGCTGTTCTTGAGGAATTGGCAAAGGGATATTTGGAAGCCCATAGACGGCTATGGTTAAAAAGGAAATATCTTCCGTTCAAAACTGGAAAGAAGCTTTCTGAGAAACTGCTCTGTGTTCTGTTAATTCATCTCACAGAGTTACATCTTTCCCTTCAAGAAGCCTTTCGCTAAGGCTGTTCTTGTGGAATTGGCAAAGCGATTTTTGGAAACCCATAGAGGGCTATGGTGAAAAAGGAAATATCTTCCGTTCAAAACTGGAAAGAAGCTTTCTGAGAAACTGCTCTGTGTTCTGTTAATTCATCTCACAGAGTTACATCTTTCCCTTCAAGAAGCCTTTCGCTAAGGGTGTTCTTGAGGAATTGGCAAAGGGATATTTGGAAGCCCGTAGACGGGTATGGTTAAAAAGGAAATATCTTATGTTCAAAACTGGAAAGAAGCTTTCTGAGAAACTGCTCTGTGTTCTGTGAATTCATCTCACAGAGTTACATCTTTCCCTTCAAGAAGCATTTCGCTAAGACTGTTCTTGTGGAATTGGCAAAGGGATATTTGGAAGCCCATAGACGCCTATGGTGACAAAGGAAATATCTTCCATTCAAAACTGGAAAGAAGCTTTCTGAGAAACTGCTCTGTGTTCTGTTAATTCATCTCACAGAGTTACATCTTTCCCTTCAAGAAGCCTTTCGCTAAGGCTGTTCTTGTGGAATTGCCAAAGGGATATTTGGAAGCCCATAGAGGGCTATGGTGAAAAAGGAAATATCTTCCGTTCAAAACTGGAAAGAAGCTTTCTGACAAACTGCTCTGTGTTCTGTGAATTCATTTCACAGAGTTACATCTTTCCCTTCAAGAAGCCTTTCGCTAAGGCTGTTCTTGTGGAATCGGCAAAGGGATATTTGGAAGCCCATAGAGGCCTATGGTGAAAAAGGAAATATCTTCCGTTCAAAACTGGAAAGAAGCTTTCTGAGAAACTGCTCTGTGTTCTGTCAATTCATCTCACAGAGTTACATCTTTCCCTTCAAGAAGCCTTTCGCTAAGGCTGTTCTTGTGGAATTGGTAAAGGGATATTTGGAAGCCCATAGAGGGCTATGGTGAAAAAGGAAATATCTTCCGTTCAAAACTGGAAAGAAGCTTTCTGAGAAACTGCTCTGTGTTCTGTGAATTCATCTCACAGAGGTACATCTTTCCCTTCAAGAAGCCTTTCGCTAAGGCTGTTCTTGTGGAATTGGCAAAGGGATATTTGGAAGCCCATAGAGGGCTATGGTGAAAAAGGAAATATCTTCCGTTCAAAACTGGAAAGAAGCTTTCTGAGAAACTGCTCTGTGTTCTGTTAATTCATCTCACAGAGTTACATCTTTCCCTTCAAGAAGCCTTTCGCTAAGGCTGTTCTTGTGGAATAGGAAAAGCGATATTTGGAAGCCCATAGAGGGCTATGGTGAAAAAGGAAATATCTTCCGTTCAAAACTGGAAAGAAGCTTTCTGAGAACCTGCTCTGTGTTCTGTGAATTCATCTCACAGAGTTACATCTTTCCCTTCAAGAAGCCTTTCGCTAAGGCTGTTCTTGTGGAATTGGCAAAGGGATATTTGGAAGCCTATAGAGGGCTATGGTGAAAAAGGAAATATCTTCCGTTCAAAACTGGAAAGAAGCTTTCTGAGAAACTGCTCTGTGTTCTGTGAATTCATCTCACAGAGTTACATCTTTCCCTTCAAGAAGCCTTTCGCTAAGGCTGTTCTTGTGGAATTGGCAAAGCGATATTTCGAAGCCCGTAGAGGGCTATGGTGAAAAATTAAATATCTTCCGTTCAAAACTGGAAAGAAGCTTTCTGAGAAACTGCTCTGTGTTCTGTGAATTCATCTCACAGAGGTACATCTTTCCCTTCAAGAAGCCTTTCGCTAAGGCTGTTCTTGTGGAATTGGCAAAGGGATATTTGGAAGCCCATAGATGGCTATGGTGAAAAAGGAAATATCTTCCGTTCAAAACTGGAAAGAAGCTTTCTGAGAAACTGCTCTGTGTTCTGTTAATTCATCTCACAGAGTTACATCTTTCCCTTCAAGAAGCCTTTCGCTAAGGCTGTTCTTGTGGAATAGGAAAAGCGATATTTGGAAGCCCATAGAGGGCTATGGTGAAAAAGGAAATATCTTCCGTTCAAAACTGGAAAGAAGCTTTCTGAGAAACTGCTCTGTGTTCTGTGAATTCATCTCACAGAGTTACATCTTTCCCTTCAAGAAGCCTTTCGCTAAGTCTGTTCTTGTGCAATTGGCAAAGGGATATTTGGAAGCCTATAGAGGGCTATGGTGAAAAAGGAAATATCTTCCGTTCAAAACTGGAAAGAAGCTTTCTGAGAAACTGCTCTGTGTTCTGTGAATTCATCTCACAGAGTTACATCTTTCCCTTCAAGAAGCCTTTCGCTAAGGCTGTTCTTGTGGAAGTGACAAAGGGATATTTCGAAGCCCATAGACGGCTATGGTGAAAAAGGAAATATCTTCCGTTCAAAACTGGAAAGAAGGTTTCTGAGAAACTGCTCTGTGTTCTGTGAATTCATCTCACAGAGTTACATCTTTCCCTTCAAGAAGCCTTTCGCTGAGGCTGATCTTGTGGAATTGGCAAAGGGATATTTGGAAGCCCATAGACGGCTATGGTGAAAAAGGAAATATCTTCCGTTCAAAACTGGAAAGAAGCTTTCTGAGAAACTGCTCTGTGTTCTGTGAATTCATCTCACAGAGTTACATCTTTCCCTTCAAGAAGCCTTTCGCTAAGGCTGTTCTTGTGGAATTGGCAAAGGGATATTTGGAAGCCCATAGAGGCCTATGGTGAAAAAGGAAATATCTTCCGTTCAAAACTGGAAAGAAGCTTTCTGAGAAACTGCTCTGTGTTCTGTTAATTCATCTCACAGAGTTACATCTTTCCCTTCAAGAAGCCTTTCGCTAAGGCTGTTCTTGTGGAATTGGCAAAGGGATATTTGGAAGCCCATAGAGGGCTATGGTGAAAAGGGAAATATCTTCCGTTCAAAACTGGAAAGAAGCTTTCTGAGAAACTGCTCTGTGTTCTGTGAATTCATCTCACAGAGTTACATCTTTCCCTTCAATAAGCCTTTCGCTAAGGCTGCTCTTGTGGAATTGGCCAAGGGATATTTGCAAGCCCATAGAGGCCTATGGTGAAAAAGGAAATATCTTCCGTTCAAAACTGGAAAGAAGCTTTCTGAGAAACTGCTCTGTGTTCTGTGAATTCATCTCACAGAGTTACATCTTTCCCTTCAAGAAGCCTTTCGCTAAGACTGTTCTTGTGCAATTGACAAAGCGATATTTGGAAGCCCATAGAGGGCTATGGTGAAAAAGGAAATATCTTCCGTTCAAAACTGGAAAGAAGCTTTCTGAGAAACTGCTCTGTGTTCTGTGAATTCATCTCAAAGAGTTACATCTTTCCCTTCAAGAAGCCTTTCGCTGAGTCTGTTCTTGTGGAATTGGCAAAGGGATATTTGGAAGCCCATAGAGGGCTATGGTGAAAAAGGAAATATCTTCCGTTCAAAACTGGAAAGAAGCTTTCTGAGAAACTGCTCTGTGTTCTGTGAATTCATCTCACAGAGTTACATCTTTCCCTTCAAGAAGCCTTTCGCTAAGGCTGTTCTTGTTGAATTGGCAAAGGGATATTTGGAAGCCTATAGAGGGCTACGGTGAAAAAGGAAATATCTTCCGTTCAAAACTGGAAAGAAGCTTTCTGAGAAACTGCTCTGTGTTCTGTTAATTCATCTCACAGAGTTACATCTTTCCCTTCAAGAAGCCTTTCGCTAAGGCTGTTCTTGAGGAATTGGCAAAGGGATATTTGGAAGCCCATAGACGGCTATGGTTAAAAAGGAAATATCTTCCGTTCAAAACTGGAAAGAAGCTTTCTGAGAAACTGCTCTGTGTTCTGTTAATTCATCTCACAGAGTTACATCTTTCCCTTCAAGAAGCCTTTCGCTAAGGCTGTTCTTGTGGAATTGGCAAAGCGATTTTTGGAAACCCATAGAGGGCTACGGTGAAAAAGGAAATATCTTCCGTTCAAAACTGGAAAGAAGCTTTCTGAGAAACTGCTCTGTGTTCTGTTAATTCATCTCACAGAGTTACATCTTTCCCTTCAAGAAGCCTTTCGCTAAGGGTGTTCTTGAGGAATTGGCAAAGGGATATTTGGAAGCCCGTAGACGGGTATGGTTAAAAAGGAAATATCTTATGTTCAAAACTGGAAAGAAGCTTTCTGAGAAACTGCTCTGTGTTCTGTGAATTCATCTCACAGAGTTACATCTTTCCCTTCAAGAAGCATTTCGCTAAGACTGTTCTTGTGGAATTGGCAAAGGGATATTTGGAAGCCCATAGACGCCTATGGTGACAAAGGAAATATCTTCCATTCAAAACTGGAAAGAAGCTTTCTGAGAAACTGCTCTGTGTTCTGTTAATTCATCTCACAGAGTTACATCTTTCCCTTCAAGAAGCCTTTCGCTAAGGCTGTTCTTGTGGAATTGCCAAAGGGATATTTGGAAGCCCATAGAGGGCTATGGTGAAAAAGGAAATATCTTCCGTTCAAAACTGGAAAGAAGCTTTCTGACAAACTGCTCTGTGTTCTGTGAATTCATTTCACAGAGTTACATCTTTCCCTTCAAGAAGCCTTTCGCTAAGGCTGTTCTTGTGGAATCGGCAAAGGGATATTTGGAAGCCCATAGAGGCCTATGGTGAAAAAGGAAATATCTTCCGTTCAAAACTGGAAAGAAGCTTTCTGAGAAACTGCTCTGTGTTCTGTCAATTCATCTCACAGAGTTACATCTTTCCCTTCAAGAAGCCTTTCGCTAAGGCTGTTCTTGTGGAATTGGTAAAGGGATATTTGGAAGCCCATAGAGGGCTATGGTGAAAAAGGAAATATCTTCCGTTCAAAACTGGAAAGAAGCTTTCTGAGAAACTGCTCTGTGTTCTGTGAATTCATCTCACAGAGGTACATCTTTCCCTTCAAGAAGCCTTTCGCTAAGGCTGTTCTTGTGGAATTGGCAAAGGGATATTTGGAAGCCCATAGAGGGCTATGGTGAAAAAGGAAATATCTTCCGTTCAAAACTGGAAAGAAGCTTTCTGAGAAACTGCTCTGTGTTCTGTGAATTCATCTCACAGAGTTACATCTTTCCCTTCAAGAAGCCTTTCGCTAAGGCTGTTCTTGTGGAATAGGGAAAGCGATATTTGGAAGCCCATAGAGGGCTATGGTGAAAAAGGAAATATCTTCCGTTCAAAACTGGAAAGAAGCTTTCTGAGAACCTGCTCTGTGTTCTGTGAATTCATCTCACAGAGTTACATCTTTCCCTTCAAGAAGCCTTTCGCTAAGGGTGTTCTTGAGGAATTGGCAAAGGGATATTTGGAAGCCCGTAGACGGGTATGGTTAAAAAGGAAATATCTTATGTTCAAAACTGGAAAGAAGCTTTCTGAGAAACTGCTCTGTGTTCTGTGAATTCATCTCACAGAGTTACATCTTTCCCTTCAAGAAGCATTTCGCTAAGACTGTTCTTGTGGAATTGGCAAAGGGATATTTGGAAGCCCATAGACGCCTATGGTGACAAAGGAAATATCTTCCATTCAAAACTGGAAAGAAGCTTTCTGAGAAACTGCTCTGTGTTCTGTTAATTCATCTCACAGAGTTACATCTTTCCCTTCAAGAAGCCTTTCGCTAAGGCTGTTCTTGTGGAATTGCCAAAGGGATATTTGGAAGCCCATAGAGGGCTATGGTGAAAAAGGAAATATCTTCCGTTCAAAACTGGAAAGAAGCTTTCTGACAAACTGCTCTGTGTTCTGTGAATTCATTTCACAGAGTTACATCTTTCCCTTCAAGAAGCCTTTCGCTAAGGCTGTTCTTGTGGAATCGGCAAAGGGATATTTGGAAGCCCATAGAGGCCTATGGTGAAAAAGGAAATATCTTCCGTTCAAAACTGGAAAGAAGCTTTCTGAGAAACTGCTCTGTGTTCTGTCAATTCATCTCACAGAGTTACATCTTTCCCTTCAAGAAGCCTTTCGCTAAGGCTGTTCTTGTGGAATTGGTAAAGGGATATTTGGAAGCCCATAGAGGGCTATGGTGAAAAAGGAAATATCTTCCGTTCAAAACTGGAAAGAAGCTTTCTGAGAAACTGCTCTGTGTTCTGTGAATTCATCTCACAGAGGTACATCTTTCCCTTCAAGAAGCCTTTCGCTAAGGCTGTTCTTGTGGAATTGGCAAAGGGATATTTGGAAGCCCATAGAGGGCTATGGTGAAAAAGGAAATATCTTCCGTTCAAAACTGGAAAGAAGCTTTCTGAGAAACTGCTCTGTGTTCTGTTAATTCATCTCACAGAGTTACATCTTTCCCTTCAAGAAGCCTTTCGCTAAGGCTGTTCTTGTGCAATTGGCAAAGGGATATTTGGAAGCCTATAGAGGGCTATGGTGAAAAAGGAAATATCTTCCGTTCAAAACTGGAAAGAAGCTTTCTGAGAAACTGCTCTGTGTTCTGTGAATTCATCTCACAGAGTTACATCTTTCCCTTCAAGAAGCCTTTCGCTAAGGCTGTTCTTGTGGAAGTGACAAAGGGATATTTCGAAGCCCATAGACGGCTATGGTGAAAAAGGAAATATCTTCCGTTCAAAACTGGAAAGAAGGTTTCTGAGAAACTGCTCTGTGTTCTGTGAATTCATCTCACAGAGTTACATCTTTCCCTTCAAGAAGCCTTTCGCTGAGGCTGATCTTGTGGAATTGGCAAAGGGATATTTGGAAGCCCATAGACGGCTATGGTGAAAAAGGAAATATCTTCCGTTCAAAACTGGAAAGAAGCTTTCTGAGAAACTGCTCTGTGTTCTGTGAATTCATCTCACAGAGTTACACCTTTCCCTTCAAGAAGCCTTTCGCTAAGGCTGTTCTTGTGGAATTGGCAAAGGGATATTTGGAAGCCCATAGAGGCCTATGGTTAAAAAGGAAATATCTTATGTTCAAAACTGGAAAGAAGCTTTCTGAGAAACTGCTCTGTGTTCTGTGAATTCATCTCACAGAGTTACATCTTTCCCTTCAAGAAGCATTTCGCTAAGACTGTTCTTGTGGAATTGGCAAAGGGATATTTGGAAGCCCATAGACGCCTATGGTGACAAAGGAAATATCTTCCATTCAAAACTGGAAAGAAGCTTTCTGAGAAACTGCTCTGTGTTCTGTTAATTCATCTCACAGAGTTACATCTTTCCCTTCAAGAAGCCTTTCGCTAAGGCTGTTCTTGTGGAATTGCCAAAGGGATATTTGGAAGCCCATAGAGGGCTATGGTGAAAAAGGAAATATCTTCCGTTCAAAACTGGAAAGAAGCTTTCTGACAAACTGCTCTGTGTTCTGTGAATTCATTTCACAGAGTTACATCTTTCCCTTCAAGAAGCCTTTCGCTAAGGCTGTTCTTGTGGAATCGGCAAAGGGATATTTGGAAGCCCATAGAGGCCTATGGTGAAAAAGGAAATATCTTCCGTTCAAAACTGGAAAGAAGCTTTCTGAGAAACTGCTCTGTGTTCTGTCAATTCATCTCACAGAGTTACATCTTTCCCTTCAAGAAGCCTTTCGCTAAGGCTGTTCTTGTGGAATTGGTAAAGGGATATTTGGAAGCCCATAGAGGGCTATGGTAAAAAAGGAAATATCTTCCGTTCAAAACTGGAAAGAAGCTTTCTGAGAAACTGCTCTGTGTTCTGTGAATTCATCTCACAGAGGTACATCTTTCCCTTCAAGAAGCCTTTCGCTAAGGCTGTTCTTGTGGAATTGGCAAAGGGATATTTGGAAGCCCATAGAGGGCTATGGTGAAAAAGGAAATATCTTCCGTTCAAAACTGGAAAGAAGCTTTCTGAGAAACTGCTCTGTGTTCTGTTAATTCATCTCACAGAGTTACATCTTTCCCTTCAAGAAGCCTTTCGCTAAGGCTGTTCTTGTGGAATAGGAAAAGCGATATTTGGAAGCCCATAGAGGGCTATGGTGAAAAAGGAAATATCTTCCGTTCAAAACTGGAAAGAAGCTTTCTGAGAACCTGCTCTGTGTTCTGTGAATTCATCTCACAGAGTTACATCTTTCCCTTCAAGAAGCCTTTCGCTAAGGCTGTTCTTGTGGAATTGGCAAAGGGATATTTGGAAGCCTATAGAGGGCTATGGTGAAAAAGGAAATATCTTCCGTTCAAAACTGGAAAGAAGCTTTCTGAGAAACTGCTCTGTGTTCTGTGAATTCATCTCACAGAGTTACATCTTTCCCTTCAAGAAGCCTTTCGCTAAGGCTGTTCTTGTGGAATTGGCAAAGCGATATTTCGAAGCCCGTAGAGGGCTATGGTGAAAAATTAAATATCTTCCGTTCAAAACTGGAAAGAAGCTTTCTGAGAAACTGCTCTGTGTTCTGTGAATTCATCTCACAGAGGTACATCTTTCCCTTCAAGAAGCCTTTCGCTAAGGCTGTTCTTGTGGAATTGGCAAAGGGATATTTGGAAGCCCATAGATGGCTATGGTGAAAAAGGAAATATCTTCCGTTCAAAACTGGAAAGAAGCTTTCTGAGAAACTGCTCTGTGTTCTGTTAATTCATCTCACAGAGTTACATCTTTCCCTTCAAGAAGCCTTTCGCTAAGGCTGTTCTTGTGGAATAGGAAAAGCGATATTTGGAAGCCCATAGAGGGCTATGGTGAAAAAGGAAATATCTTCCGTTCAAAACTGGAAAGAAGCTTTCTGAGAAACTGCTCTGTGTTCTGTGAATTCATCTCACAGAGTTACATCTTTCCCTTCAAGAAGCCTTTCGCTAAGGCTGTTCTTGTGCAATTGGCAAAGGGATATTTGGAAGCCTATAGAGGGCTATGGTGAAAAAGGAAATATCTTCCGTTCAAAACTGGAAAGAAGCTTTCTGAGAAACTGCTCTGTGTTCTGTGAATTCATCTCACAGAGTTACATCTTTCCCTTCAAGAAGCCTTTCGCTAAGGCTGTTCTTGTGGAAGTGACAAAGGGATATTTCGAAGCCCATAGACGGCTATGGTGAAAAAGGAAATAACTTCCGTTCAAAACTGGAAAGAAGGTTTCTGAGAAACTGCTCTGTGTTCTGTGAATTCATCTCACAGAGTTACATCTTTCCCTTCAAGAAGCCTTTCGCTGAGGCTGATCTTGTGGAATTGGCAAAGGGATATTTGGAAGCCCATAGACGGCTATGGTGAAAAAGGAAATATCTTCCGTTCAAAACTGGAAAGAAGCTTTCTGAGAAACTGCTTTGTGTTCTGTGAATTCATCTCACAGAGTTACATCTTTCCCTTCAAGAAGCCTTTCGCTAAGGCTGTTCTTGTGGAATTGGCAAAGGGATATTTGGAAGCCCATAGAGGCCTATGGTGAAAAAGGAAATATCTTCCGTTCAAAACTGGAAAGAAGCTTTCTGAGAAACTGCTCTGTGTTCTGTTAATTCATCTCACAGAGTTACATCTTTCCCTTCAAGAAGCCTTTCGCTAAGGCTGTTCTTGTGGAATTGGCAAAGGGATATTTGGAAGCCCATAGAGGGCTATGGTGAAAAGGGAAATATCTTCCGTTCAAAACTGGAAAGAAGCTTTCTGAGAAACTGCTCTGTGTTCTGTGAATTCATCTCACAGAGTTACATCTTTCCCTTCAATAAGCCTTTCGCTAAGGCTGCTCTTGTGGAATTGGCCAAGGGATATTTGCAAGCCCATAGAGGCCTATGGTGAAAAAGGAAATATCTTCCGTTCAAAACTGGAAAGAAGCTTTCTGAGAAACTGCTCTGTGTTCTGTTAATTCATCTCACAGAGTTACATCTTTCCCTTCAAGAAGCCTTTCGCTAAGACTGTTCTTGTGGAATTGACAAAGCGATATTTGGAAGCCCATAGAGGGCTATGGTGAAAAAGGAAATATCTTCCGTTCAAAACTGGAAAGAAGCTTTCTGAGAAACTGCTCTGTGTTCTGTGAATTCATCTCAAAGAGTTACATCTTTCCCTTCAAGAAGCCTTTCGCTGAGTCTGTTCTTGTGGAATTGGCAAAGGGATATTTGGAAGCCCATAGAGGGCTATGGTGAAAAAGGAAATATCTTCCGTTCAAAACTGGAAAGAAGCTTTCTGAGAAACTGCTCTGTGTTCTGTGAATTCATCTCACAGAGTTACATCTTTCCCTTCAAGAAGCCTTTCGCTAAGGCTGTTCTTGTTGAATTGGCAAAGGGATATTTGGAAGCCTATAGAGGGCTACGGTGAAAAAGGAAATATCTTCCGTTCAAAACTGGAAAGAAGCTTTCTGAGAAACTGCTCTGTGTTCTGTTAATTCATCTCACAGAGTTACATCTTTCCCTTCAAGAAGCCTTTCGCTAAGGCTGTTCTTGAGGAATTGGCAAAGGGATATTTGGAAGCCCATAGACGGCTATGGTTAAAAAGGAAATATCTTCCGTTCAAAACTGGAAAGAAGCTTTCTGAGAAACTGCTCTGTGTTCTGTTAATTCATCTCACAGAGTTACATCTTTCCCTTCAAGAAGCCTTTCGCTAAGGCTGTTCTTGTGGAATTGGCAAAGCGATTTTTGGAAACCCATAGAGGGCTACGGTGAAAAAGGAAATATCTTCCGTTCAAAACTGGAAAGAAGCTTTCTGAGAAACTGCTCTGTGTTCTGTTAATTCATCTCACAGAGTTACATCTTTCCCTTCAAGAAGCCTTTCGCTAAGGGTGTTCTTGAGGAATTGGCAAAGGGATATTTGGAAGCCCGTAGACGGGTATGGTTAAAAAGGAAATATCTTATGTTCAAAACTGGAAAGAAGCTTTCTGAGAAACTGCTCTGTGTTCTGTGAATTCATCTCACAGAGTTACATCTTTCCCTTCAAGAAGCATTTCGCTAAGACTGTTCTTGTGGAATTGGCAAAGGGATATTTGGAAGCCCATAGACGCCTATGGTGACAAAGGAAATATCTTCCATTCAAAACTGGAAAGAAGCTTTCTGAGAAACTGCTCTGTGTTCTGTTAATTCATCTCACAGAGTTACATCTTTCCCTTCAAGAAGCCTTTCGCTAAGGCTGTTCTTGTGGAATAGGAAAAGCGATATTTGGAAGCCCATAGAGGGCTATGGTGAAAAAGGAAATATCTTCCGTTCAAAACTGGAAAGAAGCTTTCTGAGAACCTGCTCTGTGTTCTGTGAATTCATCTCACAGAGTTACATCTTTCCCTTCAAGAAGCCTTTCGCTAAGGCTGTTCTTGTGGAATTGGCAAAGGGATATTTGGAAGCCTATAGAGGGCTATGGTGAAAAAGGAAATATCTTCCGTTCAAAACTGGAAAGAAGCTTTCTGAGAAACTGCTCTGTGTTCTGTGAATTCATCTCACAGAGTTACATCTTTCCCTTCAAGAAGCCTTTCGCTAAGGCTGTTCTTGTGGAATTGGCAAAGCGATATTTCGAAGCCCGTAGAGGGCTATGGTGAAAAATTAAATATCTTCCGTTCAAAACTGGAAAGAAGCTTTCTGAGAAACTGCTCTGTGTTCTGTGAATTCATCTCACAGAGGTACATCTTTCCCTTCAAGAAGCCTTTCGCTAAGGCTGTTCTTGTGGAATTGGCAAAGGGATATTTGGAAGCCCATAGATGGCTATGGTGAAAAAGGAAATATCTTCCGTTCAAAACTGGAAAGAAGCTTTCTGAGAAACTGCTCTGTGTTCTGTTAATTCATCTCACAGAGTTACATCTTTCCCTTCAAGAAGCCTTTCGCTAAGGCTGTTCTTGTGGAATAGGAAAAGCGATATTTGGAAGCCCATAGAGGGCTATGGTGAAAAAGGAAATATCTTCCGTTCAAAACTGGAAAGAAGCTTTCTGAGAAACTGCTCTGTGTTCTGTGAATTCATCTCACAGAGTTACATCTTTCCCTTCAAGAAGCCTTTCGCTAAGGCTGTTCTTGTGCAATTGGCAAAGGGATATTTGGAAGCCTATAGAGGGCTATGGTGAAAAAGGAAATATCTTCCGTTCAAAACTGGAAAGAAGCTTTCTGAGAAACTGCTCTGTGTTCTGTGAATTCATCTCACAGAGTTACATCTTTCCCTTCAAGAAGCCTTTCGCTAAGGCTGTTCTTGTGGAAGTGACAAAGGGATATTTCGAAGCCCATAGACGGCTATGGTGAAAAAGGAAATATCTTCCGTTCAAAACTGGAAAGAAGGTTTCTGAGAAACTGCTCTGTGTTCTGTGAATTCATCTCACAGAGTTACATCTTTCCCTTCAAGAAGCCTTTCGCTGAGGCTTATCTTGTGGAATTGGCAAAGGGATATTTGGAAGCCCATAGACGGCTATGGTGAAAAAGGAAATATCTTCCGTTCAAAACTGGAAAGAAGCTTTCTGAGAAACTGCTCTGTGTTCTGTGAATTCATCTCACAGAGTTACATCTTTCCCTTCAAGAAGCCTTTCGCTAAGGCTGTTCTTGTGGAATTGGCAAAGGGATATTTGGAAGGCCATAGAGGCCTATGGTGAAAAAGGAAATATCTTCCGTTCAAAACTGGAAAGAACCTTTCTGAGAAACTGCTCTGTGTTCTGTGAATTCATGTCACAGAGTTACATCTTTCCCTTCAAGAAGCCTTTCGCTAAGGCTGTTCTTGTGGAATTGGCAAAGGGATATTTGGAAGCCCATAGAGGGCTATGGTGAAAAGGGAAATATCTTCCGTTCAAAACTGGAAAGAAGCTTTCTGAGAAACTGCTCTGTGTTCTGTGAATTCATCTCACAGAGTTACATCTTTCCCTTCAATAAGCCTTTCGCTAAGGCTGCTCTTGTGGAATTGGCCAAGGGATATTTGCAAGCCCATAGAGGCCTATGGTGAAAAAGGAAATATCTTCCGTTCAAAACTGGAAAGAAGCTTTCTGAGAAACTGCTCTGTGTTCTGTGAATTCATCTCACAGAGTTACATCTTTCCCTTCAAGAAGCCTTTCGCTAAGACTGTTCTTGTGGAATTGACAAAGCGATATTTGGAAGCCCATAGAGGGCTATGGTGAAAAAGGAAATATCTTCCGTTCAAAACTGGAAAGAAGCTTTCTGAGAAACTGCTCTGTGTTCTGTGAATTCATCTCAAAGAGTTACATCTTTCCCTTCAAGAAGCCTTTCTCTGAGTCTGTTCTTGTGGAATTGGCAAAGGGATATTTGGAAGCCCATAGAGGGCTATGGTGAAAAAGGAAATATCTTCCGTTCAAAACTGGAAAGAAGCTTTCTGAGAAACTGCTCTGTGTTCTGTGAATTCATCTCACAGAGTTACATCTTTCCCTTCAAGAAGCCTTTCGCTAAGGCTGTTCTTGTGGAATTGGCAAAGGGATATTTGGAAGCCTATAGAGGGCTACGGTGAAAAAGGAAATATCTTCCGTTCAAAACTGGAAAGAAGCTTTCTGAGAAACTGCTCTGTGTTCTGTTAATTCATCTCACAGAGTTACATCTTTCCCTTCAAGAAGCCTTTCGCTAAGGCTGTTCTTGTGGAATAGGGAAAGCGATATTTGGAAGCCCATAGAGGGCTATGGTGAAAAAGGAAATATCTTCCGTTCAAAACTGGAAAGAAGCTTTCTGAGAACCTGCTCTGTGTTCTGTGAATTCATCTCACAGAGTTACATCTTTCCCTTCAAGAAGCCTTTCGCTAAGGGTGTTCTTGAGGAATTGGCAAAGGGATATTTGGAAGCCCGTAGACGGGTATGGTTAAAAAGGAAATATCTTATGTTCAAAACTGGAAAGAAGCTTTCTGAGAAACTGCTCTGTGTTCTGTGAATTCATCTCACAGAGTTACATCTTTCCCTTCAAGAAGCATTTCGCTAAGACTGTTCTTGTGGAATTGGCAAAGGGATATTTGGAAGCCCATAGACGCCTATGGTGACAAAGGAAATATCTTCCATTCAAAACTGGAAAGAAGCTTTCTGAGAAACTGCTCTGTGTTCTGTGAATTCATCTCACAGAGTTACATCTTTCCCTTCAAGAAGCCTTTCGCTAAGACTGTTCTTGTGGAATTGGCAAAGGGATATTTGGAAGCCCATAGACGCCTATGGTGACAAAGGAAATATCTTCCATTCAAAACTGGAAAGAAGCTTTCTGAGAAACTGCTCTGTGTTCTGTTAATTCATCTCACAGAGTTACATCTTTCCCTTCAAGAAGCCTTTCGCTAAGGCTGTTCTTGTGGAATTGGCAAAGGGATATTTGGAAGCCCATAGAGGGCTATGGTGAAAAAGGAAATATCTTCCGTTCAAAACTGGAAAGAAGCTTTCTGACAAACTGCTCTGTGTTCTGTGAATTCATTTCACAGAGTTACATCTTTCCCTTCAAGAAGCCTTTCGCTAAGGCTGTTCTTGTGGAATTGGCAAAGGGATATTTGGAAGCCCATAGAGGCCTCTGGTGAAAAAGGAAATATCTTCCGTTCAAAACTGGAAAGAAGCTTTCTGAGAAACTGCTCTGTGTTCTGTCAATTCATCTCACAGAGTTACATCTTTCCCTTCAAGAAGCCTTTCGCTAAGGCTGTTCTTGTGGAATTGGTAAAGGGATATTTGGAAGCCCATAGAGGGCTATGGTGAAAAAGGAAATATCTTCCGTTCAAAACTGGAAAGAAGCTTTCTGAGAAACTGCTCTGTGTTCTGTGAATTCATCTCACAGAGGTACATCTTTCCCTTCAAGAAGCCTTTCGCTAAGGCTGTTCTTGTGGAATTGGCAAAGGGATATTTGGAAGCCCATAGAGGGCTATGGTGAAAAAGGAAATATCTTCCGTTCAAAACTGGAAAGAAGCTTTCTGAGAAACTGCTCTGTGTTCTGTTAATTCATCTCACAGAGTTACATCTTTCCCTTCAAGAAGCCTTTCGCTAAGGCTGTTCTTGTGGAATTGGCAAAGGGATATTTGGAAGCCCATAGAGGCCTATGGTGAAAAAGGAAATATCTTCCGTTCAAAACTGGAAAGAAGCTTTCTGAGAAACTGCTCTGTGTTCTGTGAATTCATCTCACAGAGTTACATCTTTCCCTTCAAGAAGCCTTTCGCTAAGGCTGTTCTTGTGGAATAGGAAAAGCGATATTTGGAAGCCCATAGAGGGCTATGGTGAAAAAGGAAATATCTTCCGTTCAAAACTGGAAAGAAGCTTTCTGAGAAACTGCTCTGTGTTCTGTGAATTCATCTCACAGAGTTACATCTTTCCCTTCAAGAAGCCTTTCGCTAAGGCTGTTCTTGTGCAATTGGCAAAGGGATATTTGGAAGCCTATAGAGGGCTATGGTGAAAAAGGAAATATCTTCCGTTCAAAACTGGAAAGAAGCTTTCTGAGAAACTGCTCTGTGTTCTGTGAATTCATCTCACAGAGTTACATCTTTCCCTTCAAGAAGCCTTTCGCTAAGGCTGTTCTTGTGGAAGTGACAAAGGGATATTTCGAAGCCCATAGACGGCTATGGTGAAAAAGGAAATATCTTCCGTTCAAAACTGGAAAGAAGGTTTCTGAGAAACTGCTCTGTGTTCTGTGAATTCATCTCACAGAGTTACATCTTTCCCTTCAAGAAGCCTTTCGCTGAGGCTGATCTTGTGGAATTGGCAAAGGGATATTTGGAAGCCCATAGACGGCTATGGTGAAAAAGGAAATATCTTCCGTTCAAAACTGGAAAGAAGCTTTCTGAGAAACTGCTCTGTGTTCTGTGAATTCATCTCACAGAGTTACATCTTTCCCTTCAAGAAGCCTTTCGCTAAGGCTGTTCTTGTGGAATTGGCAAAGGGATATTTGGAAGCCCATAGAGGCCTATGGTGAAAAAGGAAATATCTTCCGTTCAAAACTGGAAAGAAGCTTTCTGAGAAACTGCTCTGTGTTCTGTTAATTCATCTCACAGAGTTACATCTTTCCCTTCAAGAAGCCTTTCGCTAAGGCTGTTCTTGTGGAATTGGCAAAGGGATATTTGGAAGCCCATAGAGGGCTATGGTGAAAAGGGAAATATCTTCCGTTCAAAACTGGAAAGAAGCTTTCTGAGAAACTGCTCTGTGTTCTGTGAATTCATCTCACAGAGTTACATCTTTCCCTTCAATAAGCCTTTCGCTAAGGCTGCTCTTGCGGAATTGGCCAAGGGATATTTGCAAGCCCATAGAGGCCTATGGTGAAAAAGGAAATATCTTCCGTTCAAAACTGGAAAGAAGCTTTCTGAGAAACTGCTCTGTGTTCTGTGAATTCATCTCACAGAGTTACATCTTTCCCTTCAAGAAGCCTTTCGCTAAGACTGTTCTTGTGGAATTGACAAAGCGATATTTGGAAGCCCATAGAGGGCTATGGTGAAAAAGGAAATATCTTCCGTTCAAAACTGGAAAGAAGCTTTCTGAGAAACTGCTCTGTGTTCTGTTAATTCATCTCAAAGAGTTACATCTTTCCCTTCAAGAAGCCTTTCGCTGAGTCTGTTCTTGTGGAATTGGCCAAGGGATATTTGCAAGCCCATAGAGGCCTATGGTGAAAAAGGAAATATCTTCCGTTCAAAACTGGAAAGAAGCTTTCTGAGAAACTGCTCTGTGTTCTGTGAATTCATCTCACAGAGTTACATCTTTCCCTTCAAGAAGCCTTTCGCTAAGACTGTTCTTGTGGAATTGACAAAGCGATATTTGGAAGCCCATAGAGGGCTATGGTGAAAAAGGAAATATCTTCCGTTCAAAACTGGAAAGAAGCTTTCTGAGAAACTGCTCTGTGTTCTGTGAATTCATCTCAAAGAGTTACATCTTTCCCTTCAAGAAGCCTTTCGCTGAGTCTGTTCTTGTGGAATTGGCAAAGGGATATTTGGAAGCCCATAGAGGGCTATGGTGAAAAAGGAAATATCTTCCGTTCAAAACTGGAAAGAAGCTTTCTGAGAAACTGCTCTGTGTTCTGTGAATTCATCTCACAGAGTTACATCTTTCCCTTCAAGAAGCCTTTCGCTAAGGCTGTTCTTGTTGAATTGGCAAAGGGATATTTGGAAGCCTATAGAGGGCTACGGTGAAAAAGGAAATATCTTCCGTTCAAAACTGGAAAGAAGCTTTCTGAGAAACTGCTCTGTGTTCTGTTAATTCATCTCACAGAGTTACATCTTTCCCTTCAAGAAGCCTTTCGCTAAGGCTGTTCTTGAGGAATTGGCAAAGGGATATTTGGAAGCCCATAGACGGCTATGGTTAAAAAGGAAATATCTTCCGTTCAAAACTGGAAAGAAGCTTTCTGAGAAACTGCTCTGTGTTCTGTTAATTCATCTCACAGAGTTACATCTTTCCCTTCAAGAAGCCTTTCGCTAAGGCTGTTCTTGTGGAATTGGCAAAGCGATTTTTGGAAACCCATAGAGGGCTACGGTGAAAAAGGAAATATCTTCCGTTCAAAACTGGAAAGAAGCTTTCTGAGAAACTGCTCTGTGTTCTGTTAATTCATCTCACAGAGTTACATCTTTCCCTTCAAGAAGCCTTTCGCTAAGGGTGTTCTTGAGGAATTGGCAAAGGGATATTTGGAAACCCGTAGACGGGTATGGTTAAAAAGGAAATATCTTATGTTCAAAACTGGAAAGAAGCTTTCTGAGAAACTGCTCTGTGTTCTGTGAATTCATCTCACAGAGTTACATCTTTCCCTTCAAGAAGCATTTCGCTAAGACTGTTCTTGTGGAATTGGCAAAGGGATATTTGGAAGCCCATAGACGCCTATGGTGACAAAGGAAATATCTTCCATTCAAAACTGGAAAGAAGCTTTCTGAGAAACTGCTCTGTGTTCTGTTAATTCATCTCACAGAGTTACATCTTTCCCTTCAAGAAGCCTTTCGCTAAGGCTGTTCTTGTGGAATAGGAAAAGCGATATTTGGAAGCCCATAGAGGGCTATGGTGAAAAAGGAAATATCTTCCGTTCAAAACTGGAAAGAAGCTTTCTGAGAACCTGCTCTGTGTTCTGTGAATTCATCTCACAGAGTTACATCTTTCCCTTCAAGAAGCCTTTCGCTAAGGCTGTTCTTGTGGAATTGGCAAAGGGATATTTGGAAGCCTATAGAGGGCTATGGTGAAAAAGGAAATATCTTCCGTTCAAAACTGGAAAGAAGCTTTCTGAGAAACTGCTCTGTGTTCTGTGAATTCATCTCACAGAGTTACATCTTTCCCTTCAAGAAGCCTTTCGCTAAGGCTGTTCTTGTGGAATTGGCAAAGCGATATTTCGAAGCCCGTAGAGGGCTATGGTGAAAAATTAAATATCTTCCGTTCAAAACTGGAAAGAAGCTTTCTGAGAAACTGCTCTGTGTTCTGTGAATTCATCTCACAGAGGTACATCTTTCCCTTCAAGAAGCCTTTCGCTAAGGCTGTTCTTGTGGAATTGGCAAAGGGATATTTGGAAGCCCATAGATGGCTATGGTGAAAAAGGAAATATCTTCCGTTCAAAACTGGAAAGAAGCTTTCTGAGAAACTGCTCTGTGTTCTGTTAATTCATCTCACAGAGTTACATCTTTCCCTTCAAGAAGCCTTTCGCTAAGGCTGTTCTTGTGGAATAGGAAAAGCGATATTTGGAAGCCCATAGAGGGCTATGGTGAAAAAGGAAATATCTTCCGTTCAAAACTGGAAAGAAGCTTTCTGAGAAACTGCTCTGTGTTCTGTGAATTCATCTCACAGAGTTACATCTTTCCCTTCAAGAAGCCTTTCGCTAAGGCTGTTCTTGTGCAATTGGCAAAGGGATATTTGGAAGCCTATAGAGGGCTATGGTGAAAAAGGAAATATCTTCCGTTCAAAACTGGAAAGAAGCTTTCTGAGAAACTGCTCTGTGTTCTGTGAATTCATCTCACAGAGTTACATCTTTCCCTTCAAGAAGCCTTTCGCTAAGGCTGTTCTTGTGGAAGTGACAAAGGGATATTTCGAAGCCCATAGACGGCTATGGTGAAAAAGGAAATATCTTCCGTTCAAAACTGGAAAGAAGGTTTCTGAGAAACTGCTCTGTGTTCTGTGAATTCATCTCACAGAGTTACATCTTTCCCTTCAAGAAGCCTTTCGCTGAGGCTTATCTTGTGGAATTGGCAAAGGGATATTTGGAAGCCCATAGACGGCTATGGTGAAAAAGGAAATATCTTCCGTTCAAAACTGGAAAGAAGCTTTCTGAGAAACTGCTCTGTGTTCTGTGAATTCATCTCACAGAGTTACATCTTTCCCTTCAAGAAGCCTTTCGCTAAGGCTGTTCTTGTGGAATTGGCAAAGGGATATTTGGAAGGCCATAGAGGCCTATGGTGAAAAAGGAAATATCTTCCGTTCAAAACTGGAAAGAACCTTTCTGAGAAACTGCTCTGTGTTCTGTGAATTCATGTCACAGAGTTACATCTTTCCCTTCAAGAAGCCTTTCGCTAAGGCTGTTCTTGTGGAATTGGCAAAGGGATATTTGGAAGCCCATAGAGGGCTATGGTGAAAAGGGAAATATCTTCCGTTCAAAACTGGAAAGAAGCTTTCTGAGAAACTGCTCTGTGTTCTGTGAATTCATCTCACAGAGTTACATCTTTCCCTTCAATAAGCCTTTCGCTAAGGCTGCTCTTGTGGAATTGGCCAAGGGATATTTGCAAGCCCATAGAGGCCTATGGTGAAAAAGGAAATATCTTCCGTTCAAAACTGGAAAGAAGCTTTCTGAGAAACTGCTCTGTGTTCTGTGAATTCATCTCACAGAGTTACATCTTTCCCTTCAAGAAGCCTTTCGCTAAGACTGTTCTTGTGGAATTGACAAAGCGATATTTGGAAGCCCATAGAGGGCTATGGTGAAAAAGGAAATATCTTCCGTTCAAAACTGGAAAGAAGCTTTCTGAGAAACTGCTCTGTGTTCTGTGAATTCATCTCAAAGAGTTACATCTTTCCCTTCAAGAAGCCTTTCTCTGAGTCTGTTCTTGTGGAATTGGCAAAGGGATATTTGGAAGCCCATAGAGGGCTATGGTGAAAAAGGAAATATCTTCCGTTCAAAACTGGAAAGAAGCTTTCTGAGAAACTGCTCTGTGTTCTGTGAATTCATCTCACAGAGTTACATCTTTCCCTTCAAGAAGCCTTTCGCTAAGGCTGTTCTTGTGGAATTGGCAAAGGGATATTTGGAAGCCTATAGAGGGCTACGGTGAAAAAGGAAATATCTTCCGTTCAAAACTGGAAAGAAGCTTTCTGAGAAACTGCTCTGTGTTCTGTTAATTCATCTCACAGAGTTACATCTTTCCCTTCAAGAAGCCTTTCGCTAAGGCTGTTCTTGTGGAATAGGGAAAGCGATATTTGGAAGCCCATAGAGGGCTATGGTGAAAAAGGAAATATCTTCCGTTCAAAACTGGAAAGAAGCTTTCTGAGAACCTGCTCTGTGTTCTGTGAATTCATCTCACAGAGTTACATCTTTCCCTTCAAGAAGCCTTTCGCTAAGGGTGTTCTTGAGGAATTGGCAAAGGGATATTTGGAAGCCCGTAGACGGGTATGGTTAAAAAGGAAATATCTTATGTTCAAAACTGGAAAGAAGCTTTCTGAGAAACTGCTCTGTGTTCTGTGAATTCATCTCACAGAGTTACATCTTTCCCTTCAAGAAGCATTTCGCTAAGACTGTTCTTGTGGAATTGGCAAAGGGATATTTGGAAGCCCATAGACGCCTATGGTGACAAAGGAAATATCTTCCATTCAAAACTGGAAAGAAGCTTTCTGAGAAACTGCTCTGTGTTCTGTGAATTCATCTCACAGAGTTACATCTTTCCCTTCAAGAAGCCTTTCGCTAAGACTGTTCTTGTGGAATTGGCAAAGGGATATTTGGAAGCCCATAGACGCCTATGGTGACAAAGGAAATATCTTCCATTCAAAACTGGAAAGAAGCTTTCTGAGAAACTGCTCTGTGTTCTGTTAATTCATCTCACAGAGTTACATCTTTCCCTTCAAGAAGCCTTTCGCTAAGGCTGTTCTTGTGGAATTGGCAAAGGGATATTTGGAAGCCCATAGAGGGCTATGGTGAAAAAGGAAATATCTTCCGTTCAAAACTGGAAAGAAGCTTTCTGACAAACTGCTCTGTGTTCTGTGAATTCATTTCACAGAGTTACATCTTTCCCTTCAAGAAGCCTTTCGCTAAGGCTGTTCTTGTGGAATTGGCAAAGGGATATTTGGAAGCCCATAGAGGCCTCTGGTGAAAAAGGAAATATCTTCCGTTCAAAACTGGAAAGAAGCTTTCTGAGAAACTGCTCTGTGTTCTGTCAATTCATCTCACAGAGTTACATCTTTCCCTTCAAGAAGCCTTTCGCTAAGGCTGTTCTTGTGGAATTGGTAAAGGGATATTTGGAAGCCCATAGAGGGCTATGGTGAAAAAGGAAATATCTTCCGTTCAAAACTGGAAAGAAGCTTTCTGAGAAACTGCTCTGTGTTCTGTGAATTCATCTCACAGAGGTACATCTTTCCCTTCAAGAAGCCTTTCGCTAAGGCTGTTCTTGTGGAATTGGCAAAGGGATATTTGGAAGCCCATAGAGGGCTATGGTGAAAAAGGAAATATCTTCCGTTCAAAACTGGAAAGAAGCTTTCTGAGAAACTGCTCTGTGTTCTGTTAATTCATCTCACAGAGTTACATCTTTCCCTTCAAGAAGCCTTTCGCTAAGGCTGTTCTTGTGGAATTGGCAAAGGGATATTTGGAAGCCCATAGAGGCCTATGGTGAAAAAGGAAATATCTTCCGTTCAAAACTGGAAAGAAGCTTTCTGAGAAACTGCTCTGTGTTCTGTGAATTCATCTCACAGAGTTACATCTTTCCCTTCAAGAAGCCTTTCGCTAAGGCTGTTCTTGTGGAATAGGAAAAGCGATATTTGGAAGCCCATAGAGGGCTATGGTGAAAAAGGAAATATCTTCCGTTCAAAACTGGAAAGAAGCTTTCTGAGAAACTGCTCTGTGTTCTGTGAATTCATCTCACAGAGTTACATCTTTCCCTTCAAGAAGCCTTTCGCTAAGGCTGTTCTTGTGCAATTGGCAAAGGGATATTTGGAAGCCTATAGAGGGCTATGGTGAAAAAGGAAATATCTTCCGTTCAAAACTGGAAAGAAGCTTTCTGAGAAACTGCTCTGTGTTCTGTGAATTCATCTCACAGAGTTACATCTTTCCCTTCAAGAAGCCTTTCGCTAAGGCTGTTCTTGTGGAAGTGACAAAGGGATATTTCGAAGCCCATAGACGGCTATGGTGAAAAAGGAAATATCTTCCGTTCAAAACTGGAAAGAAGGTTTCTGAGAAACTGCTCTGTGTTCTGTGAATTCATCTCACAGAGTTACATCTTTCCCTTCAAGAAGCCTTTCGCTGAGGCTGATCTTGTGGAATTGGCAAAGGGATATTTGGAAGCCCATAGACGGCTATGGTGAAAAAGGAAATATCTTCCGTTCAAAACTGGAAAGAAGCTTTCTGAGAAACTGCTCTGTGTTCTGTGAATTCATCTCACAGAGTTACATCTTTCCCTTCAAGAAGCCTTTCGCTAAGGCTGTTCTTGTGGAATTGGCAAAGGGATATTTGGAAGCCCATAGAGGCCTATGGTGAAAAAGGAAATATCTTCCGTTCAAAACTGGAAAGAAGCTTTCTGAGAAACTGCTCTGTGTTCTGTTAATTCATCTCACAGAGTTACATCTTTCCCTTCAAGAAGCCTTTCGCTAAGGCTGTTCTTGTGGAATTGGCAAAGGGATATTTGGAAGCCCATAGAGGGCTATGGTGAAAAGGGAAATATCTTCCGTTCAAAACTGGAAAGAAGCTTTCTGAGAAACTGCTCTGTGTTCTGTGAATTCATCTCACAGAGTTACATCTTTCCCTTCAATAAGCCTTTCGCTAAGGCTGCTCTTGCGGAATTGGCCAAGGGATATTTGCAAGCCCATAGAGGCCTATGGTGAAAAAGGAAATATCTTCCGTTCAAAACTGGAAAGAAGCTTTCTGAGAAACTGCTCTGTGTTCTGTGAATTCATCTCACAGAGTTACATCTTTCCCTTCAAGAAGCCTTTCGCTAAGACTGTTCTTGTGGAATTGACAAAGCGATATTTGGAAGCCCATAGAGGGCTATGGTGAAAAAGGAAATATCTTCCGTTCAAAACTGGAAAGAAGCTTTCTGAGAAACTGCTCTGTGTTCTGTTAATTCATCTCAAAGAGTTACATCTTTCCCTTCAAGAAGCCTTTCGCTGAGTCTGTTCTTGTGGAATTGGCAAAGGGATATTTGGAAGCCCATAGAGGGCTATGGTGAAAAAGGAAATATCTTCCGTTCAAAACTGGAAAGAAGCTTTCTGAGAAACTGCTCTGTGTTCTGTGAATTCATCTCACAGAGTTACATCTTTCCCTTCAAGAAGCCTTTCGCTAAGGCTGTTCTTGTTGAATTGGCAAAGGGATATTTGGAAGCCTATAGAGGGCTACGGTGAAAAAGGAAATATCTTCCGTTCAAAACTGGAAAGAAGCTTTCTGAGAAACTGCTCTGTGTTCTGTTAATTCATCTCACAGAGTTACATCTTTCCCTTCAAGAAGCCTTTCGCTAAGGCTGTTCTTGAGGAATTGGCAAAGGGATATTTGGAAGCCCATAGACGGCTATGGTTAAAAAGGAAATATCTTCCGTTCAAAACTGGAAAGAAGCTTTCTGAGAAACTGCTCTGTGTTCTGTTAATTCATCTCACAGAGTTACATCTTTCCCTTCAAGAAGCCTTTCGCTAAGGCTGTTCTTGTGGAATTGGCAAAGCGATTTTTGGAAACCCATAGAGGGCTACGGTGAAAAAGGAAATATCTTCCGTTCAAAACTGGAAAGAAGCTTTCTGAGAAACTGCTCTGTGTTCTGTTAATTCATCTCACAGAGTTACATCTTTCCCTTCAAGAAGCCTTTCGCTAAGGGTGTTCTTGAGGAATTGGCAAAGGGATATTTGGAAGCCCGTAGACGGGTATGGTTAAAAAGGAAATATCTTATGTTCAAAACTGGAAAGAAGCTTTCTGAGAAACTGCTCTGTGTTCTGTGAATTCATCTCACAGAGTTACATCTTTCCCTTCAAGAAGCATTTCGCTAAGACTGTTCTTGTGGAATTGGCAAAGGGATATTTGGAAGCCCATAGACGCCTATGGTGACAAAGGAAATATCTTCCATTCAAAACTGGAAAGAAGCTTTCTGAGAAACTGCTCTGTGTTCTGTTAATTCATCTCACAGAGTTACATCTTTCCCTTCAAGAAGCCTTTCGCTAAGGCTGTTCTTGTGGAATTGCCAAAGGGATATTTGGAAGCCCATAGAGGGCTATGGTGAAAAAGGAAATATCTTCCGTTCAAAACTGGAAAGAAGCTTTCTGACAAACTGCTCTGTGTTCTGTGAATTCATTTCACAGAGTTACATCTTTCCCTTCAAGAAGCCTTTCGCTAAGGCTGTTCTTGTGGAATCGGCAAAGGGATATTTGGAAGCCCATAGAGGCCTATGGTGAAAAAGGAAATATCTTCCGTTCAAAACTGGAAAGAAGCTTTCTGAGAAACTGCTCTGTGTTCTGTGAATTCATCTCACAGAGTTACATCTTTCCCTTCAAGAAGCCTTTCGCTAAGGCTGTTCTTGTGGAATTGGTAAAGGGATATTTGGAAGCCCATAGAGGGCTATGGTGAAAAAGGAAATATCTTCCGTTCAAAACTGGAAAGAAGCTTTCTGAGAAACTGCTCTGTGTTCTGTGAATTCATCTCACAGAGGTACATCTTTCCCTTCAAGAAGCCTTTCGCTAAGGCTGTTCTTGTGGAATTGGCAAAGGGATATTTGGAAGCCCATAGAGGGCTATGGTGAAAAAGGAAATATCTTCCGTTCAAAACTGGAAAGAAGCTTTCTGAGAAACTGCTCTGTGTTCTGTTAATTCATCTCACAGAGTTACATCTTTCCCTTCAAGAAGCCTTTCGCTAAGGCTGTTCTTGTGGAATAGGAAAAGCGATATTTGGAAGCCCATAGAGGGCTATGGTGAAAAAGGAAATATCTTCCGTTCAAAACTGGAAAGAAGCTTTCTGAGAACCTGCTCTGTGTTCTGTGAATTCATCTCACAGAGTTACATCTTTCCCTTCAAGAAGCCTTTCGCTAAGGCTGTTCTTGTGGAATTGGCAAAGGGATATTTGGAAGCCTATAGAGGGCTATGGTGAAAAAGGAAATATCTTCCGTTCAAAACTGGAAAGAAGCTTTCTGAGAAACTGCTCTGTGTTCTGTGAATTCATCTCACAGAGTTACATCTTTCCCTTCAAGAAGCCTTTCGCTAAGGCTGTTCTTGTGGAATTGGCAAAGCGATATTTCGAAGCCCGTAGAGGGCTATGGTGAAAAATTAAATATCTTCCGTTCAAAACTGGAAAGAAGCTTTCTGAGAAACTGCTCTGTGTTCTGTGAATTCATCTCACAGAGGTACATCTTTCCCTTCAAGAAGCCTTTCGCTAAGGCTGTTCTTGTGGAATTGGCAAAGGGATATTTGGAAGCCCATAGATGGCTATGGTGAAAAAGGAAATATCTTCCGTTCAAAACTGGAAAGAAGCTTTCTGAGAAACTGCTCTGTGTTCTGTGAATTCATCTCACAGAGTTACATCTTTCCCTTCAAGAAGCCTTTCGCTAAGGCTGTTCTTGTGGAATAGGAAAAGCGATATTTGGAAGCCCATAGAGGGCTATGGTGAAAAAGGAAATATCTTCCGTTCAAAACTGGAAAGAAGCTTTCTGAGAAACTGCTCTGTGTTCTGTGAATTCATCTCACAGAGTTACATCTTTCCCTTCAAGAAGCCTTTCGCTAAGGCTGTTCTTGTGCAATTGGCAAAGGGATATTTGGAAGCCTATAGAGGGCTATGGTGAAAAAGGAAATATCTTCCGTTCAAAACTGGAAAGAAGCTTTCTGAGAAACTGCTCTGTGTTCTGTGAATTCATCTCACAGAGTTACATCTTTCCCTTCAAGAAGCCTTTCGCTAAGGCTGTTCTTGTGGAAGTGACAAAGGGATATTTCGAAGCCCATAGACGGCTATGGTGAAAAAGGAAATATCTTCCGTTCAAAACTGGAAAGAAGGTTTCTGAGAAACTGCTCTGTGTTCTGTGAATTCATCTCACAGAGTTACATCTTTCCCTTCAAGAAGCCTTTCGCTGAGGCTGATCTTGTGGAATTGGCAAAGGGATATTTGGAAGCCCATAGACGGCTATGGTGAAAAAGGAAATATCTTCCGTTCAAAACTGGAAAGAAGCTTTCTGAGAAACTGCTCTGTGTTCTGTGAATTCATCTCACAGAGTTACATCTTTCCCTTCAAGAAGCCTTTCGCTAAGGCTGTTCTTGTGGAATTGGCAAAGGGATATTTGGAAGGCCATAGAGGCCTATGGTGAAAAAGGAAATATCTTCCGTTCAAAACTGGAAAGAAGCTTTCTGAGAAACTGCTCTGTGTTCTGTGAATTCATCTCACAGAGTTACATCTTTCCCTTCAAGAAGCCTTTCGCTAAGGCTGTTCTTGTGGAATTGGCAAAGGGATATTTGGAAGCCCATAGAGGGCTATGGTGAAAAGGGAAATATCTTCCGTTCAAAACTGGAAAGAAGCTTTCTGAGAAACTGCTCTGTGTTCTGTGAATTCATCTCACAGAGTTACATCTTTCCCTTCAAGAAGCCTTTCGCTAAGGCTGCTCTTGTGGAATTGGCCAAGGGATATTTGCAAGCCCATAGAGGCCTATGGTGAAAAAGGAAATATCTTCCGTTCAAAACTGGAAAGAAGCTTTCTGAGAAACTGCTCTGTGTTCTGTGAATTCATCTCACAGAGTTACATCTTTCCCTTCAAGAAGCCTTTCGCTAAGACTGTTCTTGTGGAATTGACAAAGCGATATTTGGAAGCCCATAGAGGGCTATGGTGAAAAAGGAAATATCTTCCGTTCAAAACTGGAAAGAAGCTTTCTGAGAAACTGCTCTGTGTTCTGTGAATTCATCTCAAAGAGTTACATCTTTCCCTTCAAGAAGCCTTTCTCTGAGTCTGTTCTTGTGGAATTGGCAAAGGGATATTTGGAAGCCCATAGAGGGCTATGGTGAAAAAGGAAAT